>NC_064928.1:56886136-57156136 GCF_023897955.1 Schistocerca gregaria | reverse complement strand
TGTCCATGACTACTCCCGTGCCAACTGGAATGCCTACCGGGACTCCCTTGCTCTCCAGGTCGATAGCCACCCCCTCACCTACCACCAACCTGATGACGTTACCCGTGCTGCCTCCTTTCTCCAGCAGACCTTGTCTGAGGCCGTGGAGGCCCACGTCCCTACCATTGCCATCCATCCGCACCGCCCCACCTTACCCCCACAGGCCGTCCTTCTCCTGCGTGAATCCCGCCGGCTCTACCGTGCCTTCCTTCACACACGTGACCAGGACACACTACGACGCCACCGGCAACTACAGCGACACATCAGGAACTTACTCACGGCAAAGAAACGCCGGGACTGGCGACAGACATGCACCCGTCTTAATGCCACCTTACCTATCAACTCGTCCAAGTACTGGTCAGCCTTCCGCCGCCTTACCGGATCTAAACCCTCTCCCTACTACCCTCTCCTTCATGATGACCACCCCTTCCCTGATGCCCTTAGTAAGGCCAACCATTTCGCCTCCTACCTCTCCGATATCCTTACCATCCCTGACGATCCCCAGTTCGATTATTCCCTCTTTCCTGATGTCCGTGATCGAACTGATACCTCTGTCCCCCCGCTTGCTCCTGGCTTCCAGTACTTGGACAACATCACACACACAGAACTAAATACCCCAATCACCACTCAAGATATCATTGCTACACTTCGCCCTAAACGCAACACTGCTCCCGGTCACGATCGTGTTACTTACCGTCACCTCCGTGAAGCTCCTGCCTCCTTCCTCTCCACATTGGCCAGGCTCTACAATGTGGTCCTGTCCACCGGCTACTACCCCGACCTGTGGAAAACCTCCCGGATCCTGATGTTCCTCAAGCCCGACAAACCGCCTTCCGCTGTCTCCTCCTACCGTCCCATCAGCCTTACCTCGGTCTTCAGCAAGGTCCTGGAATCCATTCTTACCCGCCGCCTACACAAGCACCTTCACCAACACCGCCTCCTCCCCCCTACCCAATGTGGCTTTCGGCCGTCCTTCTCAGCCGATGACCTCCTCCTTCACCTCACTCACCTCCTCTCCGAACAACTCAATTCCCGTCGTTCCGCCATCTTCCTTTCCCTCGACCTCGAACGCGCATATGACCGTGTGTGGCATTCCGGTCTCCTTTTCAAGCTCCAAACCTTTGCTCTTCCTCTCAACTATGTCCGTCTGGTCGCTTCCTTCCTTTCCCACCGTCCTTCCTATGTCACCATCCACAACACTGATTCCTACACCTTCTACCCCTCCGCCGGTGTGCCCCAAGGTTCCGTCCTTTCCCCTCTTCTCTACCTCCTTTACACGGCAGACATGCCTCCACCTGCACCTCCCCTACACCTTCTCCAGTACGCCGATGACACTGCCTTCCTTGCCCTCGCTCCCACCCTGCAACGCTCCCAGCACCTTCTCCAATCCTATCTTGACCGGTTCACCACTTGGTGTAACCAGTGGTTGCTCAAGGTCAATCCTTCCAAGACCCAGGCGATCATTGTAGGCAAAACCACTCGTTCCTTCCGTCTCCTTGATTTCTATCTTACTATTTATGGCCGTCCCATCACCCTCACACCTACTCTCAAGTACCTTGGTGTCACCCTCGACCGTCGCCTCTCCTGGACCCCACATCTCCGGACGATCCAAGCCAAGGCACGCTCCCGCCTCCGCCTCCTTAAGCTCCTTTCTGGCCGTTCATGGGGTCTGGACCCTTCCACCATCCTCTACACCTACAAGTCCCTCATCCGTCCTATCCTTTGCTATGCTCATCCCGCCTGGATCTCTGCCCCTCCTACCTTCTACAAGTCCATTCAGATCCTAGAACGCCATGCGCTCCGCCTCGCCTATCGCATCCGTCTCCCTTCCCCCACGCGGATCCTCTATGACCTGATTCCCTTCCCGCACCTCCTCCTTTTCCTCGAACGGTTACGGATCCTCTACACCTCCCGCAAGCTTGATCCTCCACACCCTCTTGTCTCTCCCATCCTCTCCCACCCCAACCCGCTGCCGCGCCTGCATTCCTATATCCCACCTGCTCTCCATCTTCACACCCTCCACACCCTCTCCCTCGGTGGCTTCCGTCAACTCCCCCTCCCTGATGATGCCCTCCTCCCCTCCATCTACCCCTCCTACCAACTTTGAGCCTTCCCTTCCCTCTCCTCTCCTTTTCCTGTGGGCACCCTCTCTCCCTTCTCTCCCTCCCTCCCCTCCCCTTTCTCCTTGGGCTTCCACTCCCCCTACCCTCCCCCTTCTCCTCCATCCCTCTCCTCCACTGGCATCTTCCCTCTTCCCCACACCTTTTCCCCTTGGCAGGCCACGACTCTGCTGTCTTCCATCAGTTACTTTCATCGTCCTACGCCGAAGACCATCGCATGTGTTTGTGCCTCGACTCTCCTGCAGTGTGTTTGTGTTTCGTCGTTTGTGCTCCGCTGGTTCACGTGTGGCCATCTGCCATCTGCGTTTGTGCACCGTGTTTCTCCGCTTTTATCCATTGTGCTACGCACGTGACCGACTCCGTTTTAACTCTGTTTTGTCTACTGTTTGTACCCCGCCGTCTTGATTGTTTTTATATCTCACTCATCTCTGTTCTGTGTATACTCTGAGGCCGAAGAGCGGCATACTTGGTCCGCTGCCGGCCTACCTGTTTGTCACAGGTATTAAAATCACAATAAAGGAAAAAAAAAAAAAAAAAGCGTGAGCGTCGTGTAAAGTCGGAAAAGTCGGCTGCATGGGTGATTGCCAAGTTTGGGGAGCGTTTCGGAGTATGATCAGTGCAATGGAGACGCGGAAACTTGTTGTGGCCCAGTGTTTTGCAGTTGGACGACAAGAGTGGTACACAGTAGCAAAGAGCGAGGCACTGAGATGGCATGAACAATGGAGTGCACAATGGGGCTCGAGATGTGCTTGTTATCTCAGGTGCTGTGTGATTGTCGACAAGGAGTGAAATGGACCAATTTGTGACCGGCCTTTCAATTTAAGACGTTAAAAACAGACGGAATTTGCATTCGTAATACCAGAGCATCGAAACTACTTGGAACTCTTGTGTATATGAACGTGTCCGCGCCTTTGTACTCTGGTACCTTCGCCGCTACAAACCAACCAACCATCGTGTCCGTGCACATCAGAGTCGCAAAGAATGGAGAATAGGCAGGCTTTGTCGTGTGTGCAGCCGTAGCTCAGTTGGCAGATCGTTCGCTTAGTGTGTGAAAGGTCTCGGGTTCAAGCCCCGGCGCCTACATGTTTTGTGGTCAGTGCATGGTAAGTGCTGGTCGCGGCGAACCTAAAGGCACGCAAGAAGTTGCAAAACCAGCGTCACAGACTGATATGATGTGTACTGACATAAGGAGAGCAAGATGTAAGTGTGGGGACCGGCTGTTATCGAGGTGTCATCGAGTGCAGATCTGTCTAAGGTATCAAGGCTTAACGTCATTGAAGTCTAGTGAGTGGACAACACGTTCGTCATACTCAGAGCGATGTCCGAACTCTATTTTCGACGTTATGCGTGCCACTTTCATTGTGGCCAACTACGATTCGATACAGAATGCACGAAACCTGAAAGACACCCTCACTGATACATAGAGAGTAGGATTTGTCTGCGGAATAATGGGAGTGCAAGGGTCTGTGACGTTGATATGGCTGTATGTAGCACTATTAGTCACAGGGGGGGTGGGCGTAGCTCAGGTAGTAGAGCGCTCGGTTGTCGTGCGAGGGGTACTGGGATCGATACCCAGCGCCTCCAGAATTTTTAACACACCTACATTCGCACCTTGCCATGCAAGTGGAATAATTCACAACTAGCAGAGGTGTCTAGGCAGATACAAGCGAACGATTAGCATCCACAATTGGCAAGCGTGCTTTTATTCGTGCGCAGGAAGCACCCTCCTCCCACACCTACACTTAATTTAGAAACAGTACAAGTGTTCCCATAATATTCTCAAGCCTACGTCGGAAAGATATGCCTTTTGCCGAGTTCACGTAAATCCCACTGCACGTTCCCATTCTTTGCGTGCAGTCGGCTGCTACTGGTGTTGCTGGTTGTGACTGCTGATAACAGATGCCGTAGCAATCAATTCATGGAGTGAATTGTATGTTTTGAGATAGTCTGTCTCTGACAAGCAAGCGCAGGTGATATAGGTGCGAACACAGGAAGCTTGCAGCCCCTCGCTGCCTGCAGACACAGAGCAGCCACACTGAGAGAGCGGCCTAAGCCGTAGGCGAAATGTGCTCATTCGCTTTGGTGCGACGTGGAACTATAAATAAGGCTGCCACTAGCGTGAGCGTCGTGTAAAGTCGGAAAAGTCGGCTGCATGGGTGATTGCCAAGTTTGGGGAGCGTTTCGGAGTATGATCAGTGCAATGGAGACGCGGAAACTTGTTGTGGCCCAGTGTTTTGCAGTTGGACGACAAGAGTGGTACACAGTAGCAAAGAGCGAGGCACTGAGATGGCATGAACAATGGAGTGCACAATGGGGCTCGAGATGTGCTTGTTATCTCAGGTGCTGTGTGATTGTCGACAAGGAGTGAAATGGACCAATTTGTGACCGCCCTTTCAATTTAAGACGTTAAAAGCAGACGGAATTTGCATTCGTAATACCAGAGCATCGAAACTACTTGGAACTCTTGTGTATATGAACGTGTCCGCGCCTTTGTACTCTGGTACCTTCACCGCTACAAACCAACCAACCATCGTGTCCGTGCACATCAGAGTCGCAAAGAATGGAGAATAGGCAGGCTTTGTCGTGTGTGCAGCCGTAGCTCAGTTGGCAGATCGTTCGCTTAGTGTGTGAAAGGTCTCGGGTTCAAGCCCCGGCGCCTACATGTTTTGTGGTCAGTGCATGGTAAGTGCTGGTCGCGGCGAACCTAAAGGCACGCAAGAAGTTGCAAAACCAGCGTCACAGACTGATATGATGTGTACTGACATAAGGAGAGCAAGATGTAAGTGTGGGGACCGGCTGTTATCGAGGTGTCATCGAGTGCAGATCTGTCTAAGGTATCAAGGCTTAACGTCATTGAAGTCTAGTGAGTGGACAACACGTTCGTCATACTCAGAGCGATGTCCGAACTCTATTTTCGACGTTATGCGTGCCACTTTCATTGTGGCCAACTACGATTCGATACAGAATGCACGAAACCTGAAAGACACCCTCACTGATACATAGAGAGTAGGATTTGTCTGCGGAATAATGGGAGTGCAAGGGTCTGTGACGTTGATATGGCTGTATGTAGCACTAATAGTCACAGGGGGGGTGGGCGTAGCTCAGGTGGTAGAGCGCTCGGTTGTCGTGCGAGGGGTACTGGGATCGATACCCAGCGCCTCCAGAATTTTTAACACACCTACATTCGCACCTTGCCATGCAAGTGGAATAATTCACAACTAGCAGAGGTGTCTAGGCAGATACAAGCGAACGATTAGCATCCACAATTGGCAAGCGTGCTTTTATTCGTGCGCAGGAAGCACCCTCCTCCCACACCTACACTTAGTTTAGAAACAGTACAAGTGTTCCCATAATATTCTCAAGCCTACGTCGGAAAGATATGCCTTTTGCCGAGTTCACGTAAATCCCACTGCACGTTCCCATTCTTTGCGTGCAGTCGGCTGCTACTGGTGTTGCTGGTTGTGACTGCTGATAACAGATGCCGTAGCAATCAATTCATGGAGTGAATTGTATGTTTTGAGATAGTCTGTCTCTGACAAGCAAGCGCAGGTGATATAGGTGCGAACACAGGAAGCTTGCAGCCCCTCGCTGCCTGCAGACACAGAGCAGCCACACTGAGAGAGCGGCCTAAGCCGTAGGCGAAATGTGCTCATTCGCTTTGGTGCGACGTGGAACTATAAATAAGGCTGCCACTAGCGTGAGCGTTGCGTGAGCGTCGTGTAAAGTCGGAAAAGTTGACTGCATGGGTGATTGCCAAGTTTGGGGAGCGTTTCGGAGTATGATCAGTGCAATGGAGACGCGGAAACTTGTTGTGGCACAGTGTTTTGCAGTTGGACGACAAGAGTGGTACACAGTAGCAAAGAGCGAGGCACTGAGATGGCATGAACAATGGAGTGCACAATGGGGCTCGAGATGTGCTTGTTATCTCAGGTGCTGTGTGATTGTCGACAAGGAGTGAAATGGACCAATTTGTGACCGCCCTTTCAATTTAAGACGTTAAAAACAGACGGAATTTGCATTCGTAATACCAGAGCATCGAAACTACTTGGAACTCTTGTGTATATGAACGTGTCCGCGCCTTTGTACTCTGGTACCTTCGCCGCTACAAACCAACCAACCATCGTGTCCGTGCACATCAGAGTCGCAAAGAATGGAGAATAGGCAGGCGTTGTCGTGTGTGCAGCCGTAGCTCAGTTGGCAGATCGTTCGCTTAGTGTGTGAAAGGTCTCGGGTTCAAGCCCCGGCGCCTACATGTTTTGTTGTCAGTGCATGGTAAGTGCTGGTCGCGGCGAACCTAAAGGCACGCAAGAAGTTGCAAAACCAGCGTCACAGACTGATATGATGTGTACTGACATAAGGAGAGCAAGATGTAAGTGTGGGGACCGGCTGTTATCGAGGTGTCATCGAGTGCAGATCTGTCTAAGGTATCAAGGCTTAACGTCATTGAAGTCTAGAGAGTGGACAACACGTTCGTCATACGTCGGAAAGATATGCCTTTTGCCGAGTTCACGTAAATCCCACTGCACGTTCCCATTCTTTGCGTGCAGTCGGCTGCTACTGGTGTTGCTGGTTGTGACTGCTGATAACAGATGCCGTAGCAATCAATTCATGGAGTGAATTGTATGTTTTGAGATAGTCTGTCTCTGACAAGCAAGCACAGGTGATATAGGTGCGAACACAGGAAGCTTGCAGCCCCTCGCTGCCTGCAGACACAGAGCAGCCACACTGAGAGAGCGGCCTAAGCCGTAGGCGAAATGTGCTCATTCGCTTTGGTGCGACGTGGAACTATAAATAAGGCTGCCACTAGCGTGAGCGTTGCGTGAAGTCGGAAAAGTCGGCTGCATGGGTGATTGCCAAGTTTGGGGAGCGTTTCGGAGTATGATCAGTGCAATGGAGACGCGGAAACTTGTTGTGGCCCAGTGTTTTGCAGTTGGACGACAAGAGTGGTACACAGTAGCAAAGAGCGAGGCACTGAGATGGCATGAACAATGGAGTGCACAATGGGGCTCGAGATGTGCTTGTTATCTCAGGTGCTGTGTGATTGTCGACAAGGAGTGAAATGGACCAATTTGTGACCGCCCTTTCAATTTAAGACGTTAAAAACAGACGGAATTTGCATTCGTAATACCAGAGCATCGAAACTACTTGGAACTCTTGTGTATATGAACGTGTCCGCGCCTTTGTACTCTGGTACCTTCGCCGCTACAAACCAACCAACCATCGTGTCCGTGCACATCAGACTCGCAAAGAATGGAGAATAGGCAGGCTTTGTCGTGTGTGCAGCCGTAGCTCAGTTGGCAGATCGTTCGCTTAGTGTGTGAAAGGTCTCGGGTTCAAGCCCCGGCGCCTACATGTTTTGTGGTCAGTGCATGGTAAGTGCTGGTCGCGGCGAACCTAAAGGCACGCAAGAAGTTGCAAAACCAGCGTCACAGACTGATATGATGTGTACTGACATAAGGAGAGCAAGATGTAAGTGTGGGGACCGGCTGTTATCGAGGTGTCATCGAGTGCAGATCTGTCTAAGGTATCAAGGCTTAACGTCATTGAAGTCTAGTGAGTGGACAACACGTTCGTCATACTCAGAGCGATGTCCGAACTCTATTTTCGACGTTATGCGTGCCACTTTCATTGTGGCCAACTACGATTCGATACAGAATGCACGAAACCTGAAAGACACCCTCACTGATACATAGAGAGTAGGATTTGTCTGCGGAATAATGGGAGTGCAAGGGTCTGTGACGTTGATATGGCTGTATGTAGCACTATTAGTCACAGGGGGGCTGGGCGTAGCTCAGGTGGTAGAGCGCTCGGTTGTCGTGCGAGGGGTACTGGGATCGATACCCAGCGCCTCCAGAATTTTTAACACACCTACATTCGCACCTTGCCATGCAAGTGGAATAATTCACAACTAGCAGAGGTGTCTAGGCAGATACAAGCGAACGATTAGCATCCACAATTGGCAAGCGTGCTTTTATTCGTGCGCAGGAAGCACCCTCCTCCCACACCTACACTTAATTTAGAAACAGTACAAGTGTTCCCATAATATTCTCAAGCCTACGTCGGAAAGATATGCCTTTTGCCGAGTTCACGTAAATCCCACTGCACGTTCCCATTCTTTGCGTGCAGTCGGCTGCTACTGGTGTTGCTGGTTGTGACTGCTGATAACAGATGCCGTAGCAATCAATTCATGGGGTGAATTGTATGTTTTGAGATAGTCTGTCTCTGACAAGCAAGCGCAGGTGATATAGGTGCGAACACAGGAAGCTTGCAGCCCCTCGCTGCCTGCAGACACAGAGCAGCCACACTGAGAGAGCGGCCTAAGCCGTAGGCGAAATGTGCTCATTCGCTTTGGTGCGACGTGGAACTATAAATAAGGCTGCCACTAGCGTGAGCGTTGCGTGAGCGTCGTGTAAAGTCGGAAAAGTTGACTGCATGGGTGATTGCCAAGTTTGGGGAGCGTTTCGGAGTATGATCAGTGCAATGGAGACGCGGAAACTTGTTGTGGCCCAGTGTTTTGCAGTTGGACGACAAGAGTGGTACACAGTAGCAAAGAGCGAGGCACTGAGATGGCATGAACAATGGAGTGCACAATGGGGCTCGAGATGTGCTTGTTATCTCAGGTGCTGTGTGATTGTCGACAAGGAGTGAAATGGACCAATTTGTGACCGCCCTTTCAATTTAAGACGTTAAAAACAGACGGAATTTGCATTCGTAATACCAGAGCATCGAAACTACTTGGAACTCTTGTGTATATGAACGTGTCCGCGCCTTTGTACTCTGGTACCTTCGCCGCTACAAACCAACCAACCATCGTGTCCGTGCACATCAGAGTCGCAAAGAATGGAGAATAGGCAGGCTTTGTCGTGTGTGCAGCCGTAGCTCAGTTGGCAGATCGTTCGCTTAGTGTGTGAAAGGTCTCGGGTTCAAGCCCCGGCGCCTACATGTTTTGTGGTCAGTGCATGGTAAGTGCTGGTCGCGGCGAACCTAAAGGCACGCAAGAAGTTGCAAAACCAGCGTCACAGACTGATATGATGTGTACTGACATAAGGAGAGCAAGATGTAAGTGTGGGGACCGGCTGTTATCGAGGTGTCATCGAGTGCAGATCTGTCTAAGGTATCAAGGCTTAACGTCATTGAAGTCTAGTGAGTGGACAACACGTTCGTCATACTCAGAGCGATGTCCGAACTCTATTTTCGACGTTATGCGTGCCACTTTCATTGTGGCCAACTACGATTCGATACAGAATGCACGAAACCTGAAAGACACCCTCACTGATACATAGAGAGTAGGATTTGTCTGCGGAATAATGGGAGTGCAAGGGTCTGTGACGTTGATATGGCTGTATGTAGCACTATTAGTCACAGGGGGGCTGGGCGTAGCTCAGGTGGTAGAGCGCTCGGTTGTCGTGCGAGGGGTACTGGGATCGATACCCAGCGCCTCCAGAATTTTTAACACACCTACATTCGCACCTTGCCATGCAAGTGGAATAATTCACAACTAGCAGAGGTGTCTAGGCAGATACAAGCGAACGATTAGCATCCACAATTGGCAAGCGTGCTTTTATTCGTGCGCAGGAAGCACCCTCCTCCCACACCTACACTTAATTTAGAAACAGTACAAGTGTTCCCATAATATTCTCAAGCCTACGTCGGAAAGATATGCCTTTTGCCGAGTTCACGTAAATCCCACTGCACGTTCCCATTCTTTGCGTGCAGTCGGCTGCTACTGGTGTTGCTGGTTGTGACTGCTGATAACAGATGCCGTAGCAATCAATTCATGGAGTGAATTGTATGTTTTGAGATAGTCTGTCTCTGACAAGCAAGCGCAGGTGATATAGGTGCGAACACAGGAAGCTTGCAGCCCCTCGCTGCCTGCAGACACAGAGCAGCCACACTGAGAGAGCGGCCTAAGCCGTAGGCGAAATGTGCTCATTCGCTTTGGTGCGACGTGGAACTATAAATAAGGCTGCCACTAGCGTGAGCGTTGCGTGAGCGTCGTGTAAAGTCGGAAAAGTTGACTGCATGGGTGATTGCCAAGTTTGGGGAGCGTTTCGGAGTATGATCAGTGCAATGGAGACTCGGAAACTTGTTGTGGCCCAGTGTTTTGCAGTTGGACGACAAGAGTGGTACACAGTAGCAAAGAGCGAGGCACTGAGATGGCATGAACAATGGAGTGCACAATGGGGCTCGAGATGTGCTTGTTATCTCAGGTGCTGTGTGATTGTCGACAAGGAGTGAAATGGACCAATTTGTGACCGCCCTTTCAATTTAAGACGTTAAAAACAGACGGAATTTGCATTCGTAATACCAGAGCATCGAAACTACTTGGAACTCTTGTGTATATGAACGTGTCCGCGCCTTTGTACTCTGGTACCTTCGCCGCTACAAACCAACCAACCATCGTGTCCGTGCACATCAGAGTCGCAAAGAATGGAGAATAGGCAGGCTTTGTCGTGTGTGCAGCCGTAGCTCAGTTGGCAGATCGTTCGCTTAGTGTGTGAAAGGTCTCGGGTTCAAGCCCCGGCGCCTACATGTTTTGTGGTCAGTGCATGGTAAGTGCTGGTCGCGGCGAACCTAAAGGCACGCAAGAAGTTGCAAAACCAGCGTCACAGACTGATATGATGTGTACTGACATAAGGAGAGCAAGATGTAAGTGTGGGGACCGGCTGTTATCGAGGTGTCATCGAGTGCAGATCTGTCTAAGGTATCAAGGCTTAACGTCATTGAAGTCTAGTGAGTGGACAACACGTTCGTCATACTCAGAGCGATGTCCGAACTCTATTTTCGACGTTATGCGTGCCACTTTCATTGTGGCCAACTACGATTCGATACAGAATGCACGAAACCTGAAAGACACCCTCACTGATACATAGAGAGTAGGATTTGTCTGCGGAATAATGGGAGTGCAAGGGTCTGTGACGTTGATATGGCTGTATGTAGCACTATTAGTCACAGGGGGGGTGGGCGTAGCTCAGGTGGTAGAGCGCTCGGTTGTCGTGCGAGGGGTACTGGGATCGATACCCAGCGCCTCCAGAATTTTTAACACACCTACATTCGCACCTTGCCATGCAAGTGGAATAATTCACAACTAGCAGAGGTGTCTAGGCAGATACAAGCGAACGATTAGCATCCACAATTGGCAAGCGTGCTTTTATTCGTGCGCAGGAAGCACCCTCCTCCCACACCTACACTTAATTTAGAAACAGTACAAGTGTTCCCATAATATTCTCAAGCCTACGTCGGAAAGATATGCCTTTTGCCGAGTTCACGTAAATCCCACTGCACGTTCCCATTCTTTGCGTGCAGTCGGCTGCTACTGGTGTTGCTGGTTGTGACTGCTGATAACAGATGCCGTAGCAATCAATTCATGGAGTGAATTGTATGTTTTGAGATAGTCTGTCTCTGACAAGCAAGCGCAGGTGATATAGGTGCGAACACAGGAAGCTTGCAGCCCCTCGCTGCCTGCAGACACAGAGCAGCCACACTGAGAGAGCGGCCTAAGCCGTAGGCGAAATGTGCTCATTCGCTTTGGTGCGACGTGGAACTATAAATAAGGCTGCCACTAGCGTGAGCGTTGCGTGAGCGTCGTGTAAAGTCGGAAAAGTTGACTGCATGGGTGATTGCCAAGTTTGGGGAGCGTTTCGGAGTATGATCAGTGCAATGGAGACTCGGAAACTTGTTGTGGCCCAGTGTTTTGCAGTTGGACGACAAGAGTGGTACACAGTAGCAAAGAGCGAGGCACTGAGATGGCATGAACAATGGAGTGCACAATGGGGCTCGAGATGTGCTTGTTATCTCAGGTGCTGTGTGATTGTCGACAAGGAGTGAAATGGACCAATTTGTGACCGCCCTTTCAATTTAAGACGTTAAAAACAGACGGAATTTGCATTCGTAATACCAGAGCATCGAAACTACTTGGAACTCTTGTGTATATGAACGTGTCCGCGCCTTTGTACTCTGGTACCTTCGCCGCTACAAACCAACCAACCATCGTGTCCGTGCACATCAGAGTCGCAAAGAATGGAGAATAGGCAGGCTTTGTCGTGTGTGCAGCCGTAGCTCAGTTGGCAGATCGTTCGCTTAGTGTGTGAAAGGTCTCGGGTTCAAGCCCCGGCGCCTACATGTTTTGTGGTCAGTGCATGGTAAGTGCTGGTCGCGGCGAACCTAAAGGCACGCAAGAAGTTGCAAAACCAGCGTCACAGACTGATATGATGTGTACTGACATAAGGAGAGCAAGATGTAAGTGTGGGGACCGGCTGTTATCGAGGTGTCATCGAGTGCAGATCTGTCTAAGGTATCAAGGCTTAACGTCATTGAAGTCTAGTGAGTGGACAACACGTTCGTCATACTCAGAGCGATGTCCGAACTCTATTTTCGACGTTATGCGTGCCACTTTCATTGTGGCCAACTACGATTCGATACAGAATGCACGAAACCTGAAAGACACCCTCACTGATACATAGAGAGTAGGATTTGTCTGCGGAATAATGGGAGTGCAAGGGTCTGTGACGTTGATATGGCTGTATGTAGCACTATTAGTCACAGGGGGGGTGGGCGTAGCTCAGGTGGTAGAGCGCTCGGTTGTCGTGCGAGGGGTACTGGGATCGATACCCAGCGCCTCCAGAATTTTTAACACACCTACATTCGCACCTTGCCATGCAAGTGGAATAATTCACAACTAGCAGAGGTGTCTAGGCAGATACAAGCGAACGATTAGCATCCACAATTGGCAAGCGTGCTTTTATTCGTGCGCAGGAAGCACCCTCCTCCCACACCTACACTTAATTTAGAAACAGTACAAGTGTTCCCATAATATTCTCAAGCCTACGTCGGAAAGATATGCCTTTTGCCGAGTTCACGTAAATCCCACTGCACGTTCCCATTCTTTGCGTGCAGTCGGCTGCTACTGGTGTTGCTGGTTGTGACTGCTGATAACAGATGCCGTAGCAATCAATTCATGGAGTGAATTGTATGTTTTGAGATAGTCTGTCTCTGACAAGCAAGCGCAGGTGATATAGGTGCGAACACAGGAAGCTTGCAGCCCCTCGCTGCCTGCAGACACAGAGCAGCCACACTGAGAGAGCGGCCTAAGCCGTAGGCGAAATGTGCTCATTCGCTTTGGTGCGACGTGGAACTATAAATAAGGCTGCCACTAGCGTGAGCGTCGTGTAAAGTCGGAAAAGTCGGCTGCATGGGTGATTGCCAAGTTTGGGGAGCGTTTCGGAGTATGATCAGTGCAATGGAGACGCGGAAACTTGTTGTGGCCCAGTGTTTTGCAGTTGGACGACAAGAGTGGTACACAGTAGCAAAGAGCGAGGCACTGAGATGGCATGAACAATGGAGTGCACAATGGGGCTCGAGATGTGCTTGTTATCTCAGGTGCTGTGTGATTGTCGACAAGGAGTGAAATGGACCAATTTGTGACCGCCCTTTCAATTTAAGACGTTAAAAACAGACGGAATTTGCATTCGTAATACCAGAGCATCGAAACTACTTGGAACTCTTGTGTATATGAACGTGTCCGCGCCTTTGTACTCTGGTACCTTCGCCGCTACAAACCAACCAACCATCGTGTCCGTGCACATCAGAGTCGCAAAGAATGGAGAATAGGCAGGCTTTGTCGTGTGTGCAGCCGTAGCTCAGTTGGCAGATCGTTCGCTTAGTGTGTGAAAGGTCTCGGGTTCAAGCCCCGGCGCCTACATGTTTTGTGGTCAGTGCATGGTAAGTGCTGGTCGCGGCGAACCTAAAGGCACGCAAGAAGTTGCAAAACCAGCGTCACAGACTGATATGATGTGTACTGACATAAGGAGAGCAAGATGTAAGTGTGGGGACCGGCTGTTATCGAGGTGTCATCGAGTGCAGATCTGTCTAAGGTATCAAGGCTTAACGTCATTGAAGTCTAGTGAGTGGACAACACGTTCGTCATACTCAGAGCGATGTCCGAACTCTATTTTCGACGTTATGCGTGCCACTTTCATTGTGGCCAACTACGATTCGATACAGAATGCACGAAACCTGAAAGACACCCTCACTGATACATAGAGAGTAGGATTTGTCTGCGAAATAATGGGAGTGCAAGGGTCTGTGACGTTGATATGGCTGTATGTAGCACTATTAGTCACAGGGGGGGTGGGCGTAGCTCAGGTGGTAGAGCGCTCGGTTGTCGTGCGAGGGGTACTGGGATCGATACCCAGCGCCTCCAGAATTTTTAACACACCTACATTCGCACCTTGCCATGCAAGTGGAATAATTCACAACTAGCAGAGGTGTCTAGGCAGATACAAGCGAACGATTAGCATCCACAATTGGCAAGCGTGCTTTTATTCGTGCGCAGGAAGCACCCTCCTCCCACACCTACACTTAATTTAGAAACAGTACAAGTGTTCCCATAATATTCTCAAGCCTACGTCGGAAAGATATGCCTTTTGCCGAGTTCACGTAAATCCCACTGCACGTTCCCATTCTTTGCGTGCAGTCGGCTGCTACTGGTGTTGCTGGTTGTGACTGCTGATAACAGATGCCGTAGCAATCAATTCATGGAGTGAATTGTATGTTTTGAGATAGTCTGTCTCTGACAAGCAAGCGCAGGTGATATAGGTGCGAACACAGGAAGCTTGCAGCCCCTCGCTGCCTGCAGACACAGAGCAGCCACACTGAGAGAGCGGCCTAAGCCGTAGGCGAAATGTGCTCATTCGCTTTGGTGCGACGTGGAACTATAAATAAGGCTGCCACTAGCGTGAGCGTCGTGTAAAGTCGGAAAAGTCGGCTGCATGGGTGATTGCCAAGTTTGGGGAGCGTTTCGGAGTATGATCAGTGCAATGGAGACGCGGAAACTTGTTGTGGCCCAGTGTTTTGCAGTTGGACGACAAGAGTGGTACACAGTAGCAAAGAGCGAGGCACTGAGATGGCATGAACAATGGAGTGCACAATGGGGCTCGAGATGTGCTTGTTATCTCAGGTGCTTTGTGATTGTCGACAAGGAGTGACATGGACCAATTTGTGACCGCCCTTTCAATTTAAGACGTTAAAAATAGACGTAATTTGCATTCGTAATACCAGAGCATCGAAACTACTTGGAACTCTTGTGTATATGAACGTGTCCGCGCCTTTGTACTCTGGTACCTTCGCCGCTACAAACCAACCAACCATCGTGTCCGTGCACATCAGAGTCGCAAAGAATGGAGAATAGGCAGGCTTTGTCGTGTGTGCAGCTGTAGCTCAGTTGGCAGATCGTTCGCTTAGTGTGTGAAAGGTCTCGGGTTCAAGCCCCGGCGCCTACATGTTTTGTGGTCAGTGCATGGTAAGTGCTGGTCGCGGCGAACCTAAAGGCACGCAAGAAGTTGCAAAACCAGCGTCACAGACTGATATGATGTGTACTGACATAAGGAGAGCAAGATGTAAGTGTGGGGACCGGCTGTTATCGAGGTGTCATCGAGTGCAGATCTGTCTAAGGTATCAAGGCTTAACGTCATTGAAGTCTAGTGAGTGGACAACACGTTCGTCATACTCAGAGCGATGTCCGAACTCTATTTTCGACGTTATGCGTGCCACTTTCATTGTGGCCAACTACGATTCGATACAGAATGCACGAAACCTGAAAGACACCCTCACTGATACATAGAGAGTAGGATTTGTCTGCGGAATAATGGGAGTGCAAGGGTCTGTGACGTTGATATGGCTGTATGTAGCACTATTAGTCACAGGGGGGGTGGGCGTAGCTCAGGTGGTAGAGCGCTCGGTTGTCGTGCGAGGGGTACTGGGATCGATACCCAGCGCCTCCAGAATTTTTAACACACCTACATTCGCACCTTGCCATGCAAGTGGAATAATTCACAACTAGCAGAGGTGTCTAGGCAGATACAAGCGAACGATTAGCATCCACAATTGGCAAGCGTGCTTTTATTCGTGCGCAGGAAGCACCCTCCTCCCACACCTACACTTAATTTAGAAACAGTACAAGTGTTCCCATAATATTCTCAAGCCTACGTCGGAAAGATATGCCTTTTGCCGAGTTCACGTAAATCCCACTGCACGTTCCCATTCTTTGCGTGCAGTCGGCTGCTACTGGTGTTGCTGGTTGTGACTGCTGATAACAGATGCCGTAGCAATCAATTCATGGAGTGAATTGTATGTTTTGAGATAGTCTGTCTCTGACAAGCAAGCGCAGGTGATATAGGTGCGAACACAGGAAGCTTGCAGCCCCTCGCTGCCTGCAGACACAGAGCAGCCACACTGAGAGAGCGGCCTAAGCCGTAGGCGAAATGTGCTCATTCGCTTTGGTGCGACGTGGAACTATAAATAAGGCTGCCACTAGCGTGAGCGTTGCGTGAGCGTCGTGTAAAGTCGGAAAAGTCGGCTGCATGGGTGATTGCCAAGTTTGGGGAGCGTTTCGGAGTATGATCAGTGCAATGGAGACGCGGAAACTTGTTGTGGCCCAGTGTTTTGCAGTTGGACGACAAGAGTGGTACACAGTAGCAAAGAGCGAGGCACTGAGATGGCATGAACAATGGAGTGCACAATGGGGCTCGAGATGTGCTTGTTATCTCAGGTGCTGTGTGATTGTCGACAAGGAGTGAAATGGACCAATTTGTGACCGCCCTTTCAATTTAAGACGTTAAAAACAGACGGAATTTGCATTCGTAATACCAGAGCATCGAAACTACTTGGAACTCTTGTGTATATGAACGTGTCCGCGCCTTTGTACTCTGGTACCTTCGCCGCTACAAACCAACCAACCATCGTGTCCGTGCACATCAGACTCGCAAAGAATGGAGAATAGGCAGGCTTTGTCGTGTGTGCAGCCGTAGCTCAGTTGGCAGATCGTTCGCTTAGTGTGTGAAAGGTCTCGGGTTCAAGCCCCGGCGCCTACATGTTTTGTGGTCAGTGCATGGTAAGTGCTGGTCGCGGCGAACCTAAAGGCACGCAAGAAGTTGCAAAACCAGCGTCACAGACTGATATGATGTGTACTGACATAAGGAGAGCAAGATGTAAGTGTGGGGACCGGCTGTTATCGAGGTGTCATCGAGTGCAGATCTGTCTAAGGTATCAAGGCTTAACGTCATTGAAGTCTAGTGAGTGGACAACACGTTCGTCATACTCAGAGCGATGTCCGAACTCTATTTTCGACGTTATGCTTGCCACTTTCATTGTGGCCAACTACGATTCGATACAGAATGCACGAAACCTGAAAGACACCCTCACTGATACATAGAGAGTAGGATTTGTCTGCGGAATAATGGGAGTGCAAGGGTCTGTGACGTTGATATGGCTGTATGTAGCACTATTAGTCACAGGGGGGGTGGGCGTAGCTCAGGTGGTAGAGCGCTCGGTTGTCGTGCGAGGGGTACTGGGATCGATACCCAGCGCCTCCAGAATTTTTAACACACCTACATTCGCACCTTGCCATGCAAGTGGAATAATTCACAACTAGCAGAGGTGTCTAGGCAGATACAAGCGAACGATTAGCATCCACAATTGGCAAGCGTGCTTTTATTCGTGCGCAGGAAGCACCCTCCTCCCACACCTACACTTAATTTAGAAACAGTACAAGTGTTCCCATAATATTCTCAAGCCTACGTCGGAAAGATATGCCTTTTGCCGAGTTCACGTAAATCCCACTGCACGTTCCCATTCTTTGCGTGCAGTCGGCTGCTACTGGTGTTGCTGGTTGTGACTGCTGATAACAGATGCCGTAGCAATCAATTCATGGAGTGAATTGTATGTTTTGAGATAGTCTGTCTCTGACAAGCAAGCGCAGGTGATATAGGTGCGAACACAGGAAGCTTGCAGCCCCTCGCTGCCTGCAGACACAGAGCAGCCACACTGAGAGAGCGGCCTAAGCCGTAGGCGAAATGTGCTCATTCGCTTTGGTGCGACGTGGAACTATAAATAAGGCTGCCACTAGCGTGAGCGTCGTGTAAAGTCGGAAAAGTCGGCTGCATGGGTGATTGCCAAGTTTGGGGAGCGTTTCGGAGTATGATCAGTGCAATGGAGACGCGGAAACTTGTTGTGGCCCAGTGTTTTGCAGTTGGACGACAAGAGTGGTACACAGTAGCAAAGAGCGAGGCACTGAGATGGCATGAACAATGGAGTGCACAATGGGGCTCGAGATGTGCTTGTTATCTCAGGTGCTGTGTGATTGTCGACAAGGAGTGAAATGGACCAATTTGTGACCGCCCTTTCAATTTAAGACGTTAAAAACAGACGGAATTTGCATTCGTAATACCAGAGCATCGAAACTACTTGGAACTCTTGTGTATATGAACGTGTCCGCGCCTTTGTACTCTGGTACCTTCGCCGCTACAAACCAACCAACCATCGTGTCCGTGCACATCAGAGTCGCAAAGAATGGAGAATAGGCAGGCTTTGTCGTGTGTGCAGCCGTAGCTCAGTTGGCAGATCGTTCGCTTAGTGTGTGAAAGGTCTCGGGTTCAAGCCCCGGCGCCTACATGTTTTGTGGTCAGTGCATGGTAAGTGCTGGTCGCGGCGAACCTAAAGGCACGCAAGAAGTTGCAAAACCAGCGTCACAGACTGATATGATGTGTACTGACATAAGGAGAGCAAGATGTAAGTGTGGGGACCGGCTGTTATCGAGGTGTCATCGAGTGCAGATCTGTCTAAGGTATCAAGGCTTAACGTCATTGAAGTCTAGAGAGTGGACAACACGTTCGTCATACTCAGAGCGATGTCCGAACTCTATTTTCGACGTTATGCGTGCCACTTTCATTGTGGCCAACTACGATTCGATACAGAATGCACGAAACCTGAAAGACACCCTCACTGATACATAGAGAGTAGGATTTGTCTGCGGAATAATGGGAGTGCAAGGGTCTGTGACGTTGATATGGCTGTATGTAGCACTATTAGTCACAGGGGGGGTGGGCGTAGCTCAGGTGGTAGAGCGCTCGGTTGTCGTGCGAGGGGTACTGGGATCGATACCCAGCGCCTCCAGAATTTTTAACACACCTACATTCGCACCTTGCCATGCAAGTGGAATAATTCACAACTAGCAGAGGTGTCTAGGCAGATACAAGCGAACGATTAGCATCCACAATTGGCAAGCGTGCTTTTATTCGTGCGCAGGAAGCACCCTCCTCCCACACCTACACTTAATTTAGAAACAGTACAAGTGTTCCCATAATATTCTCAAGCCTACGTCGGAAAGATATGCCTTTTGCCGAGTTCACGTAAATCCCACTGCACGTTCCCATTCTTTGCGTGCAGTCGGCTGCTACTGGTGTTGCTGGTTGTGACTGCTGATAACAGATGCCGTAGCAATCAATTCATGGAGTGAATTGTATGTTTTGAGATAGTCTGTCTCTGACAAGCAAGCGCAGGTGATATAGGTGCGAACACAGGAAGCTTGCAGCCCCTCGCTGCCTGCAGACACAGAGCAGCCACACTGAGAGAGCGGCCTAAGCCGTAGGCGAAATGTGCTCATTCGCTTTGGTGCGACGTGGAACTATAAATAAGGCTGCCACTAGCGTGAGCGTCGTGTAAAGTCGGAAAAGTCGGCTGCATGGGTGATTGCCAAGTTTGGGGAGCGTTTCGGAGTATGATCAGTGCAATGGAGACGCGGAAACTTGTTGTGGCCCAGTGTTTTGCAGTTGGACGACAAGAGTGGTACACAGTAGCAAAGAGCGAGGCACTGAGATGGCATGAACAATGGAGTGCACAATGGGGCTCGAGATGTGCTTGTTATCTCAGGTGCTGTGTGATTGTCGACAAGGAGTGAAATGGACCAATTTGTGACCGCCCTTTCAATTTAAGACGTTAAAAACAGACGGAATTTGCATTCGTAATACCAGAGCATCGAAACTACTTGGAACTCTTGTGTATATGAACGTGTCCGCGCCTTTGTACTCTGGTACCTTCGCCGCTACAAACCAACCAACCATCGTGTCCGTGCACATCAGAGTCGCAAAGAATGGAGAATAGGCAGGCTTTGTCGTGTGTGCAGCCGTAGCTCAGTTGGCAGATCGTTCGCTTAGTGTGTGAAAGGTCTCGGGTTCAAGCCCCGGCGCCTACATGTTTTGTGGTCAGTGCATGGTAAGTGCTGGTCGCGGCGAACCTAAAGGCACGCAAGAAGTTGCAAAACCAGCGTCACAGACTGATATGATGTGTACTGACATAAGGAGAGCAAGATGTAAGTGTGGGGACCGGCTGTTATCGAGGTGTCATCGAGTGCAGATCTGTCTAAGGTATCAAGGCTTAACGTCATTGAAGTCTAGAGAGTGGACAACACGTTCGTCATACTCAGAGCGATGTCCGAACTCTATTTTCGACGTTATGCGTGCCACTTTCATTGTGGCCAACTACGATTCGATACAGAATGCACGAAACCTGAAAGACACCCTCACTGATACATAGAGAGTAGGATTTGTCTGCGGAATAATGGGAGTGCAAGGGTCTGTGACGTTGATATGGCTGTATGTAGCACTATTAGTCACAGGGGGGTGGGCGTAGCTCAGGTGGTAGAGCGCTCGGTTGTCGTGCGAGGGGTACTGGGATCGATACCCAGCGCCTCCAGAATTTTTAACACACCTACATTCGCACCTTGCCATGCAAGTGGAATAATTCACAACTAGCAGAGGTGTCTAGGCAGATACAAGCGAACGATTAGCATCCACAATTGGCAAGCGTGCTTTTATTCGTGCGCAGGAAGCACCCTCCTCCCACACCTACACTTAATTTAGAAACAGTACAAGTGTTCCCATAATATTCTCAAGCCTACGTCGGAAAGATATGCCTTTTGCCGAGTTCACGTAAATCCCACTGCACGTTCCCATTCTTTGCGTGCAGTCGGCTGCTACTGGTGTTGCTGGTTGTGACTGCTGATAACAGATGCCGTAGCAATCAATTCATGGAGTGAATTGTATGTTTTGAGATAGTCTGTCTCTGACAAGCAAGCGCAGGTGATATAGGTGCGAACACAGGAAGCTTGCAGCCCCTCGCTGCCTGCAGACACAGAGCAGCCACACTGAGAGAGCGGCCTAAGCCGTAGGCGAAATGTGCTCATTCGCTTTGGTGCGACGTGGAACTATAAATAAGGCTGCCACTAGCGTGAGCGTCGTGTAAAGTCGGAAAAGTCGGCTGCATGGGTGATTGCCAAGTTTGGGGAGCGTTTCGGAGTATGATCAGTGCAATGGAGACGCGGAAACTTGTTGTGGCCCAGTGTTTTGCAGTTGGACGACAAGAGTGGTACACAGTAGCAAAGAGCGAGGCACTGAGATGGCATGAACAATGGAGTGCACAATGGGGCTCGAGATGTGCTTGTTATCTCAGGTGCTGTGTGATTGTCGACAAGGAGTGAAATGGACCAATTTGTGACCGCCCTTTCAATTTAAGACGTTAAAAACAGACGGAATTTGCATTCGTAATACCAGAGCATCGAAACTACTTGGAACTCTTGTGTATATGAACGTGTCCGCGCCTTTGTACTCTGGTACCTTCGCCGCTACAAACCAACCAACCATCGTGTCCGTGCACATCAGACTCGCAAAGAATGGAGAATAGGCAGGCTTTGTCGTGTGTGCAGCCGTAGCTCAGTTGGCAGATCGTTCGCTTAGTGTGTGAAAGGTCTCGGGTTCAAGCCCCGGCGCCTACATGTTTTGTGGTCAGTGCATGGTAAGTGCTGGTCGCGGCGAACCTAAAGGCACGCAAGAAGTTGCAAAACCAGCGTCACAGACTGATATGATGTGTACTGACATAAGGAGAGCAAGATGTAAGTGTGGGGACCGGCTGTTATCGAGGTGTCATCGAGTGCAGATCTGTCTAAGGTATCAAGGCTTAACGTCATTGAAGTCTAGTGAGTGGACAACACGTTCGTCATACTCAGAGCGATGTCCGAACTCTATTTTCGACGTTATGCGTGCCACTTTCATTGTGGCCAACTACGATTCGATACAGAATGCACGAAACCTGAAAGACACCCTCACTGATACATAGAGAGTAGGATTTGTCTGCGGAATAATGGGAGTGCAAGGGTCTGTGACGTTGATATGGCTGTATGTAGCACTATTAGTCACAGGGGGGGTGGGCGTAGCTCAGGTGGTAGAGCGCTCGGTTGTCGTGCGAGGGGTACTGGGATCGATACCCAGCGCCTCCAGAATTTTTAACACACCTACATTCGCACCTTGCCATGCAAGTGGAATAATTCACAACTAGCAGAGGTGTCTAGGCAGATACAAGCGAACGATTAGCATCCACAATTGGCAAGCGTGCTTTTATTCGTGCGCAGGAAGCACCCTCCTCCCACACCTACACTTAATTTAGAAACAGTACAAGTGTTCCCATAATATTCTCAAGCCTACGTCGGAAAGATATGCCTTTTGCCGAGTTCACGTAAATCCCACTGCACGTTCCCATTCTTTGCGTGCAGTCGGCTTCTACTGGTGTTGCTGGTTGTGACTGCTGATAACAGATGCCGTAGCAATCAATTCATGGAGTGAATTGTATGTTTTGAGATAGTCTGTCTCTGACAAGCAAGCGCAGGTGATATAGGTGCGAACACAGGAAGCTTGCAGCCCCTCGCTGCCTGCAGACACAGAGCAGCCACACTGAGAGAGCGGCCTAAGCCGTAGGCGAAATGTGCTCATTCGCTTTGGTGCGACGTGGAACTATAAATAAGGCTGCCACTAGCGTGAGCGTCGTGTAAAGTCGGAAAAGTCGGCTGCATGGGTGATTGCCAAGTTTGGGGAGCGTTTCGGAGTATGATCAGTGCAATGGAGACGCGGAAACTTGTTGTGGCCCAGTGTTTTGCAGTTGGACGACAAGAGTGGTACACAGTAGCAAAGAGCGAGGCACTGAGATGGCATGAACAATGGAGTGCACAATGGGGCTCGAGATGTGCTTGTTATCTCAGGTGCTGTGTGATTGTCGACAAGGAGTGAAATGGACCAATTTGTGACCGCCCTTTCAATTTAAGACGTTAAAAACAGACGGAATTTGCATTCGTAATACCAGAGCATCGAAACTACTTGGAACTCTTGTGTATATGAACGTGTCCGCGCCTTTGTACTCTGGTACCTTCGCCGCTACAAACCAACCAACCATCGTGTCCGTGCACATCAGAGTCGCAAAGAATGGAGAATAGGCAGGCTTTGTCGTGTGTGCAGCCGTAGCTCAGTTGGCAGATCGTTCGCTTAGTGTGTGAAAGGTCTCGGGTTCAAGCCCCGGCGCCTACATGTTTTGTGGTCAGTGCATGGTAAGTGCTGGTCGCGGCGAACCTAAAGGCACGCAAGAAGTTGCAAAACCAGCGTCACAGACTGATATGATGTGTACTGACATAAGGAGAGCAAGATGTAAGTGTGGGGACCGGCTGTTATCGAGGTGTCATCGAGTGCAGATCTGTCTAAGGTATCAAGGCTTAACGTCATTGAAGTCTAGAGAGTGGACAACACGTTCGTCATACTCAGAGCGATGTCCGAACTCTATTTTCGACGTTATGCGTGCCACTTTCATTGTGGCCAACTACGATTCGATACAGAATGCACGAAACCTGAAAGACACCCTCACTGATACATAGAGAGTAGGATTTGTCTGCGGAATAATGGGAGTGCAAGGGTCTGTGACGTTGATATGGCTGTATGTAGCACTATTAGTCACAGGGGGGTGGGCGTAGCTCAGGTGGTAGAGCGCTCGGTTGTCGTGCGAGGGGTACTGGGATCGATACCCAGCGCCTCCAGAATTTTTAACACACCTACATTCGCACCTTGCCATGCAAGTGGAATAATTCACAACTAGCAGAGGTGTCTAGGCAGATACAAGCGAACGATTAGCATCCACAATTGGCAAGCGTGCTTTTATTCGTGCGCAGGAAGCACCCTCCTCCCACACCTACACTTAATTTAGAAACAGTACAAGTGTTCCCATAATATTCTCAAGCCTACGTCGGAAAGATATGCCTTTTGCCGAGTTCACGTAAATCCCACTGCACGTTCCCATTCTTTGCGTGCAGTCGGCTGCTACTGGTGTTGCTGGTTGTGACTGCTGATAACAGATGCCGTAGCAATCAATTCATGGAGTGAATTGTATGTTTTGAGATAGTCTGTCTCTGACAAGCAAGCGCAGGTGATATAGGTGCGAACACAGGAAGCTTGCAGCCCCTCGCTGCCTGCAGACACAGAGCAGCCACACTGAGAGAGCGGCCTAAGCCGTAGGCGAAATGTGCTCATTCGCTTTGGTGCGACGTGGAACTATAAATAAGGCTGCCACTAGCGTGAGCGTTGCGTGAGCGTCGTGTAAAGTCGGAAAAGTCGGCTGCATGGGTGATTGCCAAGTTTGGGGAGCGTTTCGGAGTATGATCAGTGCAATGGAGACGCGGAAACTTGTTGTGGCCCAGTGTTTTGCAGTTGGACGACAAGAGTGGTACACAGTAGCAAAGAGCGAGGCACTGAGATGGCATGAACAATGGAGTGCACAATGGGGCTCGAGATGTGCTTGTTATCTCAGGTGCTGTGTGATTGTCGACAAGGAGTGAAATGGACCAATTTGTGACCGCCCTTTCAATTTAAGACGTTAAAAACAGACGGAATTTGCATTCGTAATACCAGAGCATCGAAACTACTTGGAACTCTTGTGTATATGAACGTGTCCGCGCCTTTGTACTCTGGTACCTTCGCCGCTACAAACCAACCAACCATCGTGTCCGTGCACATCAGAGTCGCAAAGAATGGAGAATAGGCAAACTTTGTCGTGTGTGCAGCCGTAGCTCAGTTGGCAGATCGTTCGCTTAGTGTGTGAAAGGTCTCGGGTTCAAGCCCCGGCGCCTACATGTTTTGTGGTCAGTGCATGGTAAGTGCTGGTCGCGGCGAACCTAAAGGCACGCAAGAAGTTGCAAAACCAGCGTCACAGACTGATATGATGTGTACTGACATAAGGAGAGCAAGATGTAAGTGTGGGGACCGGCTGTTATCGAGGTGTCATCGAGTGCAGATCTGTCTAAGGTATCAAGGCTTAACGTCATTGAAGTCTAGAGAGTGGACAACACGTTCGTCATACTCAGAGCGATGTCCGAACTCTATTTTCGACGTTATGCGTGCCACTTTCATTGTGGCCAACTACGATTCGATACAGAATGCACGAAACCTGAAAGACACCCTCACTGATACATAGAGAGTAGGATTTGTCTGCGGAATAATGGGAGTGCAAGGGTCAGTGACGTTGATATGGCTGTATGTAGCACTATTAGTCACAGGGGGGTGGGCGTAGCTCAGGTGGTAGAGCGCTCGGTTGTCGTGCGAGGGGTACTGGGATCGATACCCGGCGCCTCCAGAATTTTTAACACACCTACATTCGCACCTTGCCATGCAAGTGGAATAATTCACAACTAGCAGAGGTGTCTAGGCAGATACAAGCGAACGATTAGCATCCACAATTGGCAAGCGTGCTTTTATTCGTGCGCAGGAAGCACCCTCCTCCCACACCTACACTTAATTTAGAAACAGTACAAGTGTTCCCATAATATTCTCAAGCCTACGTCGGAAAGATATGCCTTTTGCCGAGTTCACGTAAATCCCACTGCACGTTCCCATTCTTTGCGTGCAGTCGGCTGCTACTGGTGTTGCTGGTTGTGACTGCTGATAACAGATGCCGTAGCAATCAATTCATGGAGTGAATTGTATGTTTTGAGATAGTCTGTCTCTGACAAGCAAGCGCAGGTGATATAGGTGCGAACACAGGAAGCTTGCAGCCCCTCGCTGCCTGCAGACACAGAGCAGCCACACTGAGAGAGCGGCCTAAGCCGTAGGCGAAATGTGCTCATTCGCTTTGGTGCGACGTGGAACTATAAATAAGGCTGCCACTAGCGTGAGCGTTGCGTGAGCGTCGTGTAAAGTCGGAAAAGTCGGCTGCATGGGTGATTGCCAAGTTTGGGGAGCGTTTCGGAGTATGATCAGTGCAATGGAGACGCGGAAACTTGTTGTGGCCCAGTGTTTTGCAGTTGGACGACAAGAGTGGTACACAGTAGCAAAGAGCGAGGCACTGAGATGGCATGAACAATGGAGTGCACAATGGGGCTCGAGATGTGCTTGTTATCTCAGGTGCTGTGTGATTGTCGACAAGGAGTGAAATGGACCAATTTGTGACCGCCCTTTCAATTTAAGACGTTAAAAACAGACGGAATTTGCATTCGTAATACCAGAGCATCGAAACTACTTGGAACTCTTGTGTATATCAACGTGTCCGCGCCTTTGTACTCTGGTACCTTCGCCGCTACAAACCAACCAACCATCGTGTCCGTGCACATCAGAGTCGCAAAGAATGGAGAATAGGCAAACTTTGTCGTGTGTGCAGCCGTAGCTCAGTTGGCAGATCGTTCGCTTAGTGTGTGAAAGGTCTCGGGTTCAAGCCCCGGCGCCTACATGTTTTGTGGTCAGTGCATGGTAAGTGCTGGTCGCGGCGAACCTAAAGGCACGCAAGAAGTTGCAAAACCAGCGTCACAGACTGATATGATGTGTACTGACATAAGGAGAGCAAGATGTAAGTGTGGGGACCGGCTGTTATCGAGGTGTCATCGAGTGCAGATCTGTCTAAGGTATCAAGGCTTAACGTCATTGAAGTCTAGTGAGTGGACAACACGTTCGTCATACTCAGAGCGATGTCCGAACTCTATTTTCGACGTTATGCGTGCCACTTTCATTGTGGCCAACTACGATTCGATACAGAATGCACGAAACCTGAAAGACACCCTCACTGATACATAGAGAGTAGGATTTGTCTGCGGAATAATGGGAGTGCAAGGGTCTGTGACGTTGATATGGCTGTATGTAGCACTATTAGTCACAGGGGGGGCTGGGCGTAGCTCAGGTGGTAGAGCGCTCGGTTGTCGTGCGAGGGGTACTGGGATCGATACCCAGCGCCTCCAGAATTTTTAACACACCTACATTCGCACCTTGCCATGCAAGTGGAATAATTCACAACTAGCAGAGGTGTCTAGGCAGATACAAGCGAACGATTAGCATCCACAATTGGCAAGCGTGCTTTTATTCGTGCGCTGGAAGCACCCTCCTCCCACACCTACACTTAATTTAGAAACAGTACAAGTGTTCCCATAATATTCTCAAGCCTACGTCGGAAAGATATGCCTTTTGCCGAGTTCACGTAAATCCCACTGCACGTTCCCATTCTTTGCGTGCAGTCGGCTGCTACTGGTGTTGCTGGTTGTGACTGCTGATAACAGATGCCGTAGCAATCAATTCATGGAGTGAATTGTATGTTTTGAGATAGTCTGTCTCTGACAAGCAAGCGCAGGTGATATAGGTGCGAACACAGGAAGCTTGCAGCCCCTCGCTGCCTGCAGACACAGAGCAGCCACACTGAGAGAGCGGCCTAAGCCGTAGGCGAAATGTGCTCATTCGCTTTGGTGCGACGTGGAACTATAAATAAGGCTGCCACTAGCGTGAGCGTTGCGTGAGCGTCGTGTAAAGTCGGAAAAGTCGGCTGCATGGGTGATTGCCAAGTTTGGGGAGCGTTTCGGAGTATGATCAGTGCAATGGAGACGCGGAAACTTGTTGTGGCCCAGTGTTTTGCAGTTGGACGACAAGAGTGGTACACAGTAGCAAAGAGCGAGGCACTGAGATGGCATGAACAATGGAGTGCACAATGGGGCTCGAGATGTGCTTGTTATCTCAGGTGCTGTGTGATTGTCGACAAGGAGTGAAATGGACCAATTTGTGACCGCCCTTTCAATTTAAGACGTTAAAAACAGACGGAATTTGCATTCGTAATACCAGAGCATCGAAACTACTTGGAACTCTTGTGTATATGAACGTGTCCGCGCCTTTGTACTCTGGTACCTTCGCCGCTACAAACCAACCAACCATCGTGTCCGTGCACATCAGAGTCGCAAAGAATGGAGAATAGGCAAACTTTGTCGTGTGTGCAGCCGTAGCTCAGTTGGCAGATCGTTCGCTTAGTGTGTGAAAGGTCTCGGGTTCAAGCCCCGGCGCCTACATGTTTTGTGGTCAGTGCATGGTAAGTGCTGGTCGCGGCGAACCTAAAGGCACGCAAGAAGTTGCAAAACCAGCGTCACAGACTGATATGATGTGTACTGACATAAGGAGAGCAAGATGTAAGTGTGGGGACCGGCTGTTATCGAGGTGTCATCGAGTGCAGATCTGTCTAAGGTATCAAGGCTTAACGTCATTGAAGTCTAGTGAGTGGACAACACGTTCGTCATACTCAGAGCGATGTCCGAACTCTATTTTCGACGTTATGCGTGCCACTTTCATTGTGGCCAACTACGATTCGATACAGAATGCACGAAACCTGAAAGACACCCTCACTGATACATAGAGAGTAGGATTTGTCTGCGGAATAATGGGAGTGCAAGGGTCTGTGACGTTGATATGGCTGTATGTAGCACTATTAGTCACAGGGGGGGCTGGGCGTAGCTCAGGTGGTAGAGCGCTCGGTTGTCGTGCGAGGGGTACTGGGATCGATACCCAGCGCCTCCAGAATTTTTAACACACCTACATTCGCACCTTGCCATGCAAGTGGAATAATTCACAACTAGCAGAGGTGTCTAGGCAGATACAAGCGAACGATTAGCATCCACAATTGGCAAGCGTGCTTTTATTCGTGCGCTGGAAGCACCCTCCTCCCACACCTACACTTAATTTAGAAACAGTACAAGTGTTCCCATAATATTCTCAAGCCTACGTCGGAAAGATATGCCTTTTGCCGAGTTCACGTAAATCCCACTGCACGTTCCCATTCTTTGCGTGCAGTCGGCTGCTACTGGTGTTGCTGGTTGTGACTGCTGATAACAGATGCCGTAGCAATCAATTCATGGAGTGAATTGTATGTTTTGAGATAGTCTGTCTCTGACAAGCAAGCGCAGGTGATATAGGTGCGAACACAGGAAGCTTGCAGCCCCTCGCTGCCTGCAGACACAGAGCAGCCACACTGAGAGAGCGGCCTAAGCCGTAGGCGAAATGTGCTCATTCGCTTTGGTGCGACGTGGAACTATAAATAAGGCTGCCACTAGCGTGAGCGTTGCGTGAGCGTCGTGTAAAGTCGGAAAAGTCGGTTGCATGAATGATTGCCAAGTTTGGGGAGCGTTTCGGAGTATGATCAGTGCAATGGAGACGCGGAAACTTGTTGTGGCCCAGTGTTTTGCAGTTGGACGACAAGAGTGGTACACAGTAGCAAAGAGCGAGGCACTGAGATGGCATGAACAATGGAGTGCACAATGGGGCTCGAGATGTGCTTGTTATCTCAGGTGCTGTGTGATTGTCGACAAGGAGTGAAATGGACCAATTTGTGACCGCCCTTTCAATTTAAGACGTTAAAAACAGACGGAATTTGCATTCGTAATACCAGAGCATCGAAACTACTTGGAACTCTTGTGTATATGAACGTGTCCGCGCCTTTGTACTCTGGTACCTTCGCCGCTACAAACCAACCAACCATCGTGTCCGTGCACATCAGAGTCGCAAAGAATGGAGAATAGGCAGGCTTTGTCGTGTGTGCAGCCGTAGCTCAGTTGGCAGATCGTTCGCTTAGTGTGTGAAAGGTCTCGGGTTCAAATCCCGGCGCCTACATGTTTTGTGGTCAGTGCATGGTAAGTGCTGGTCGCGGCGAACCTAAAGGCACGCAAGAAGTTGCAAAACCAGCGTCACAGACTGATATGATGTGTACTGACATAAGGAGAGCAAGATGTAAGTGTGGGGACCGGCTGTTATCGAGGTGTCATCGAGTGCAGATCTGTCTAAGGTATCAAGGCTTAACGTCATTGAAGTCTAGTGAGTGGACAACACGTTCGTCATACTCAGAGCGATGTCCGAACTCTATTTTCGACGTTATGCGTGCCACTTTCATTGTGGCCAACTACGATTCGATACAGAATGCACGAAACCTGAAAGACACCCTCACTGATACATAGAGAGTAGGATTTGTCTGCGGAATAATGGGAGTGCAAGGGTCTGTGACGTTGATATGGCTGTATGTAGCACTATTAGTCACAGGGGGTGTGGGCGTAGCTCAGGTGGTAGAGCGCTCGGTTGTCGTGCGAGGGGTACTGGGATCGATACCCAGCGCCTCCAGAATTTTTAACACACCTACATTCGCACCTTGCCATGCAAGTGGAATAATTCACAACTAGCAGAGGTGTCTAGGCAGATACAAGCGAACGATTAGCATCCACAATTGGCAAGCGTGCTTTTATTCGTGCGCAGGAAGCACCCTCCTCCCACACCTACACTTAATTTAGAAACAGTACAAGTGTTCCCATAATATTCTCAAGCCTACGTCGGAAAGATATGCCTTTTGCCGAGTTCACGTAAATCCCACTGCACGTTCCCATTCTTTGCGTGCAGTCGGCTGCTACTGGTGTTGCTGGTTGTGACTGCTGATAACAGATGCCGTAGCAATCAATTCATGGAGTGAATTGTATGTTTTGAGATAGTCTGTCTCTGACAAGCAAGCACAGGTGATATAGGTGCGAACACAGGAAGCTTGCAGCCCCTCGCTGCCTGCAGACACAGAGCAGCCACACTGAGAGAGCGGCCTAAGCCGTAGGCGAAATGTGCTCATTCGCTTTGGTGCGACGTGGAACTATAAATAAGGCTGCCACTAGCGTGAGCGTCGTGTAAAGTCGGAAAAGTCGGCTGCATGGGTGATTGCCAAGTTTGGGGAGCGTTTCGGAGTATGATCAGTGCAATGGAGACGCGGAAACTTGTTGTGGCCCAGTGTTTTGCAGTTGGACGACAAGAGTGGTACACAGTAGCAAAGAGCGAGGCACTGAGATGGCATGAACAATGGAGTGCACAATGGGGCTCGAGATGTGCTTGTTATCTCAGGTGCTGTGTGATTGTCGACAAGGAGTGAAATGGACCAATTTGTGACCGCCCTTTCAATTTAAGACGTTAAAAACAGACGGAATTTGCATTCGTAATACCAGAGCATCGAAACTACTTGGAACTCTTGTGTATATGAACGTGTCCGCGCCTTTGTACTCTGGTACCTTCGCCGCTACAAACCAACCAACCATCGTGTCCGTGCACATCAGAGTTGCAAAGAATGGAGAATAGGCAGGCTTTGTCGTGTGTGCAGCCGTAGCTCAGTTGGCAGATCGTTCGCTTAGTGTGTGAAAGGTCTCGGGTTCAAGCCCCGGCGCCTACATGTTTTGTGGTCAGTGCATGGTAAGTGCTGGTCGCGGCGAACCTAAAGGCACGCAAGAAGTTGCAAAACCAGCGTCACAGACTGATATGATGTGTACTGACATAAGGAGAGCAAGAAGTAAGTGTGGGGACCGGCTGTTATCGAGGTGTCATCGAGTGCAGATCTGTCTAAGGTATCAAGGCTTAACGTCATTGAAGTCTAGAGAGTGGACAACACGTTCGTCATACTCAGAGCGATGTCCGAACTCTATTTTCGACGTTATGCGTGCCACTTTCATTGTGGCCAACTACGATTCGATACAGAATGCACGAAACCTGAAAGACACCCTCACTGATACATAGAGAGTAGGATTTGTCTGCGGAATAATGGGAGTGCAAGGGTCTGTGACGTTGATATGGCTGTATGTAGCACTATTAGTCACAGGGGGGGCTGGGCGTAGCTCAGGTGGTAGAGCGCTCGGTTGTCGTGCGAGGGGTACTGGGATCGATACCCAGCGCCTCCAGAATTTTTAACACACCTACATTCGCACCTTGCCATGCAAGTGGAATAATTCACAACTAGCAGAGGTGTCTAGGCAGATACAAGCGAACGATTAGCATCCACAATTGGCAAGCGTGCTTTTATTCGTGCGCTGGAAGCACCCTCCTCCCACACCTACACTTAATTTAGAAACAGTACAAGTGTTCCCATAATATTCTCAAGCCTACGTCGGAAAGATATGCCTTTTGCCGAGTTCACGTAAATCCCACTGCACGTTCCCATTCTTTGCGTGCAGTCGGCTGCTACTGGTGTTGCTGGTTGTGACTGCTGATAACAGATGCCGTAGCAATCAATTCATGGAGTGAATTGTATGTTTTGAGATAGTCTGTCTCTGACAAGCAAGCGCAGGTGATATAGGTGCGAACACAGGAAGCTTGCAGCCCCTCGCTGCCTGCAGACACAGAGCAGCCACACTGAGAGAGCGGCCTAAGCCGTAGGCGAAATGTGCTCATTCGCTTTGGTGCGACGTGGAACTATAAATAAGGCTGCCACTAGCGTGAGCGTTGCGTGAGCGTCGTGTAAAGTCGGAAAAGTCGGTTGCATGAATGATTGCCAAGTTTGGGGAGCGTTTCGGAGTATGATCAGTGCAATGGAGACGCGGAAACTTGTTGTGGCCCAGTGTTTTGCAGTTGGACGACAAGAGTGGTACACAGTAGCAAAGAGCGAGGCACTGAGATGGCATGAACAATGGAGTGCACAATGGGGCTCGAGATGTGCTTGTTATCTCAGGTGCTGTGTGATTGTCGACAAGGAGTGAAATGGACCAATTTGTGACCGCCCTTTCAATTTAAGACGTTAAAAACAGACGGAATTTGCATTCGTAATACCAGAGCATCGAAACTACTTGGAACTCTTGTGTATATGAACGTGTCCGCGCCTTTGTACTCTGGTACCTTCGCCGCTACAAACCAACCAACCATCGTGTCCGTGCACATCAGAGTCGCAAAGAATGGAGAATAGGCAGGCTTTGTCGTGTGTGCAGCCGTAGCTCAGTTGGCAGATCGTTCGCTTAGTGTGTGAAAGGTCTCGGGTTCAAATCCCGGCGCCTACATGTTTTGTGGTCAGTGCATGGTAAGTGCTGGTCGCGGCGAACCTAAAGGCACGCAAGAAGTTGCAAAACCAGCGTCACAGACTGATATGATGTGTACTGACATAAGGAGAGCAAGATGTAAGTGTGGGGACCGGCTGTTATCGAGGTGTCATCGAGTGCAGATCTGTCTAAGGTATCAAGGCTTAACGTCATTGAAGTCTAGTGAGTGGACAACACGTTCGTCATACTCAGAGCGATGTCCGAACTCTATTTTCGACGTTATGCGTGCCACTTTCATTGTGGCCAACTACGATTCGATACAGAATGCACGAAACCTGAAAGACACCCTCACTGATACATAGAGAGTAGGATTTGTCTGCGGAATAATGGGAGTGCAAGGGTCTGTGACGTTGATATGGCTGTATGTAGCACTATTAGTCACAGGGGGTGTGGGCGTAGCTCAGGTGGTAGAGCGCTCGGTTGTCGTGCGAGGGGTACTGGGATCGATACCCAGCGCCTCCAGAATTTTTAACACACCTACATTCGCACCTTGCCATGCAAGTGGAATAATTCACAACTAGCAGAGGTGTCTAGGCAGATACAAGCGAACGATTAGCATCCACAATTGGCAAGCGTGCTTTTATTCGTGCGCAGGAAGCACCCTCCTCCCACACCTACACTTAATTTAGAAACAGTACAAGTGTTCCCATAATATTCTCAAGCCTACGTCGGAAAGATATGCCTTTTGCCGAGTTCACGTAAATCCCACTGCACGTTCCCATTCTTTGCGTGCAGTCGGCTGCTACTGGTGTTGCTGGTTGTGACTGCTGATAACAGATGCCGTAGCAATCAATTCATGGAGTGAATTGTATGTTTTGAGATAGTCTGTCTCTGACAAGCAAGCACAGGTGATATAGGTGCGAACACAGGAAGCTTGCAGCCCCTCGCTGCCTGCAGACACAGAGCAGCCACACTGAGAGAGCGGCCTAAGCCGTAGGCGAAATGTGCTCATTCGCTTTGGTGCGACGTGGAACTATAAATAAGGCTGCCACTAGCGTGAGCGTCGTGTAAAGTCGGAAAAGTCGGCTGCATGGGTGATTGCCAAGTTTGGGGAGCGTTTCGGAGTATGATCAGTGCAATGGAGACGCGGAAACTTGTTGTGGCCCAGTGTTTTGCAGTTGGACGACAAGAGTGGTACACAGTAGCAAAGAGCGAGGCACTGAGATGGCATGAACAATGGAGTGCACAATGGGGCTCGAGATGTGCTTGTTATCTCAGGTGCTGTGTGATTGTCGACAAGGAGTGAAATGGACCAATTTGTGACCGCCCTTTCAATTTAAGACGTTAAAAACAGACGGAATTTGCATTCGTAATACCAGAGCATCGAAACTACTTGGAACTCTTGTGTATATGAACGTGTCCGCGCCTTTGTACTCTGGTACCTTCGCCGCTACAAACCAACCAACCATCGTGTCCGTGCACATCAGAGTTGCAAAGAATGGAGAATAGGCAGGCTTTGTCGTGTGTGCAGCCGTAGCTCAGTTGGCAGATCGTTCGCTTAGTGTGTGAAAGGTCTCGGGTTCAAGCCCCGGCGCCTACATGTTTTGTGGTCAGTGCATGGTAAGTGCTGGTCGCGGCGAACCTAAAGGCACGCAAGAAGTTGCAAAACCAGCGTCACAGACTGATATGATGTGTACTGACATAAGGAGAGCAAGAAGTAAGTGTGGGGACCGGCTGTTATCGAGGTGTCATCGAGTGCAGATCTGTCTAAGGTATCAAGGCTTAACGTCATTGAAGTCTAGAGAGTGGACAACACGTTCGTCATACTCAGAGCGATGTCCGAACTCTATTTTCGACGTTATGCGTGCCACTTTCATTGTGGCCAACTACGATTCGATACAGAATGCACGAAACCTGAAAGACACCCTCACTGATACATAGAGAGTAGGATTTGTCTGCGGAATAATGGGAGTGCAAGGGTCTGTGACGTTGATATGGCTGTATGTAGCACTAATAGTCACAGGGGGGGTGGGCGTAGCTCGGGTGGTAGAGCGCTCGGTTGTCGTGCGAGGGGTACTGGGATCGATACCCAGCGCCTCCAGAATTTTTAACACACCTACATTCGCACCTTGCCATGCAAGTGGAATAATTCACAACTAGCAGAGGTGTCTAGGCAGATACAAGCGAACGATTAGCATCCACAATTGGCAAGCGTGCTTTTATTCGTGCGCAGGAAGCACCCTCCTCCCACACCTACACTTAATTTAGAAACAGTACAAGTGTTCCCATAATATTCTCAAGCCTACGTGGGAAAGATATGCCTTTTGCCGAGTTCACGTAAATCCCACTGCACGTTCCCATTCTTTGCGTGCAGTCGGCTGCTACTGGTGTTGCTGGTTGTGACTGCTGATAACAGATGCCGTAGCAATCAATTCATGGAGTGAATTGTATGTTTTGAGATAGTCTGTCTCTGACAAGCAAGCGCAGGTGATATAGGTGCGAACACAGGAAGCTTGCAGCCCCTCGCTGCCTGCAGACACAGAGCAGCCACACTGAGAGAGCGGCCTAAGCCGTAGGCGAAATGTGCTCATTCGCTTTGGTGCGACGTGGAACTATAAATAAGGCTGCCACTAGCGTGAGCGTTGCGTGAGCGTCGTGTAAAGTCGGCTGCATGGGTGATTGCCAAGTTTGGGGAGCGTTTCGGAGTATGATCAGTGCAATGGAGACGCGGAAACTTGTTGTGGCCCAGTGTTTTGCAGTTGGACGACAAGAGTGGTACACAGTAGCAAAGAGCGAGGCACTGAGATGGCATGAACAATGGAGTGCACAATGGGGCTCGAGATGTGCTTGTTATCTCAGGTGCTGTGTGATTGTCGACAAGGAGTGAAATGGACCAATTTGTGACCGCCCTTTCAATTTAAGACGTTAAAAACAGACGGAATTTGCATTCGTAATACCAGAGCATCGAAACTACTTGGAACTCTTGTGTATATGAACGTGTCCGCGCCTTTGTACTCTGGTACCTTCGCCGCTACAAACCAACCAACCATCGTGTCCGTGCACATCAGAGTCGCAAAGAATGGAGAATAGGCAGGCTTTGTCGTGTGTGCAGCCGTAGCTCAGTTGGCAGATCGTTCGCTTAGTGTGTGAAAGGTCTCGGGTTCAAATCCCGGCGCCTACATGTTTTGTGGTCAGTGCATGGTAAGTGCTGGTCGCGGCGAACCTAAAGGCACGCAAGAAGTTGCAAAACCAGCGTCACAGACTGATATGATGTGTACTGACATAAGGAGAGCAAGATGTAAGTGTGGGGACCGGCTGTTATCGAGGTGTCATCGAGTGCAGATCTGTCTAAGGTATCAAGGCTTAACGTCATTGAAGTCTAGTGAGTGGACAACACGTTCGTCATACTCAGAGCGATGTCCGAACTCTATTTTCGACGTTATGCGTGCCACTTTCATTGTGGCCAACTACGATTCGATACAGAATGCACGAAACCTGAAAGACACCCTCACTGATACATAGAGAGTAGGATTTGTCTGCGGAATAATGGGAGTGCAAGGGTCTGTGACGTTGATATGGCTGTATGTAGCACTATTAGTCACAGGGGGTGTGGGCGTAGCTCAGGTGGTAGAGCGCTCGGTTGTCGTGCGAGGGGTACTGGGATCGATACCCAGCGCCTCCAGAATTTTTAACACACCTACATTCGCACCTTGCCATGCAAGTGGAATAATTCACAACTAGCAGAGGTGTCTAGGCAGATACAAGCGAACGATTAGCATCCACAATTGGCAAGCGTGCTTTTATTCGTGCGCAGGAAGCACCCTCCTCCCACACCTACACTTAATTTAGAAACAGTACAAGTGTTCCCATAATATTCTCAAGCCTACGTCGGAAAGATATGCCTTTTGCCGAGTTCACGTAAATCCCACTGCACGTTCCCATTCTTTGCGTGCAGTCGGCTGCTACTGGTGTTGCTGGTTGTGACTGCTGATAACAGATGCCGTAGCAATCAATTCATGGAGTGAATTGTATGTTTTGAGATAGTCTGTCTCTGACAAGCAAGCACAGGTGATATAGGTGCGAACACAGGAAGCTTGCAGCCCCTCGCTGCCTGCAGACACAGAGCAGCCACACTGAGAGAGCGGCCTAAGCCGTAGGCGAAATGTGCTCATTCGCTTTGGTGCGACGTGGAACTATAAATAAGGCTGCCACTAGCGTGAGCGTCGTGTAAAGTCGGAAAAGTCGGCTGCATGGGTGATTGCCAAGTTTGGGGAGCGTTTCGGAGTATGATCAGTGCAATGGAGACGCGGAAACTTGTTGTGGCCCAGTGTTTTGCAGTTGGACGACAAGAGTGGTACACAGTAGCAAAGAGCGAGGCACTGAGATGGCATGAACAATGGAGTGCACAATGGGGCTCGAGATGTGCTTGTTATCTCAGGTGCTGTGTGATTGTCGACAAGGAGTGAAATGGACCAATTTGTGACCGCCCTTTCAATTTAAGACGTTAAAAACAGACGGAATTTGCATTCGTAATACCAGAGCATCGAAACTACTTGGAACTCTTGTGTATATGAACGTGTCCGCGCCTTTGTACTCTGGTACCTTCGCCGCTACAAACCAACCAACCATCGTGTCCGTGCACATCAGAGTCGCAAAGAATGGAGAATAGGCAGGCTTTGTCGTGTGTGCAGCCGTAGCTCAGTTGGCAGATCGTTCGCTTAGTGTGTGAAAGGTCTCGGGTTCAAGCCCCGGCGCCTACATGTTTTGTGGTCAGTGCATGGTAAGTGCTGGTCGCGGCGAACCTAAAGGCACGCAAGAAGTTGCAAAACCAGCGTCACAGACTGATATGATGTGTACTGACATAAGGAGAGCAAGAAGTAAGTGTGGGGACCGGCTGTTATCGAGGTGTCATCGAGTGCAGATCTGTCTAAGGTATCAAGGCTTAACGTCATTGAAGTCTAGAGAGTGGACAACACGTTCGTCATACTCAGAGCGATGTCCGAACTCTATTTTCGACGTTATGCGTGCCACTTTCATTGTGGCCAACTACGATTCGATACAGAATGCACGAAACCTGAAAGACACCCTCACTGATACATAGAGAGTAGGATTTGTCTGCGGAATAATGGGAGTGCAAGGGTCTGTGACGTTGATATGGCTGTATGTAGCACTAATAGTCACAGGGGGGGTGGGCGTAGCTCGGGTGGTAGAGCGCTCGGTTGTCGTGCGAGGGGTACTGGGATCGATACCCAGCGCCTCCAGAATTTTTAACACACCTACATTCGCACCTTGCCATGCAAGTGGAATAATTCACAACTAGCAGAGGTGTCTAGGCAGATACAAGCGAACGATTAGCATCCACAATTGGCAAGCGTGCTTTTATTCGTGCGCAGGAAGCACCCTCCTCCCACACCTACACTTAATTTAGAAACAGTACAAGTGTTCCCATAATATTCTCAAGCCTACGTGGGAAAGATATGCCTTTTGCCGAGTTCACGTAAATCCCACTGCACGTTCCCATTCTTTGCGTGCAGTCGGTTGCTACTGGTGTTGCTGGTTGTGACTGCTGATAACAGATGCCGTAGCAATCAATTCATGGAGTGAATTGTATGTTTTGAGATAGTCTGTCTCTGACAAGCAAGCGCAGGTGATATAGGTGCGAACACAGGAAGCTTGCAGCCCCTCGCTGCCTGCAGACACAGAGCAGCCACACTGAGAGAGCGGCCTAAGCCGTAGGCGAAATGTGCTCATTCGCTTTGGTGCGACGTGGAACTATAAATAAGGCTGCAACTAGCGTGAGCGTTGCGTGAGCGTCGTGTAAAGTCGGCTGCATGGGTGATTGCCAAGTTTGGGGAGCGTTTCGGAGTATGATCAGTGCAATGGAGACGCGGAAACTTGTTGTGGCCCAGTGTTTTGCAGTTGGACGACAAGAGTGGTACACAGTAGCAAAGAGCGATGCACTGAGATGGCATGAACAATGGAGTGCACAATGGAGCTCGAGATGTGCTTGTTATCTCAGGTGCTGTGTGATTGTCGACAAGGAGTGAAATGGACCAATTTGTGACCGCCCTTTCAATTTAAGACGTTAAAAACAGACGGAATTTGCATTCGTAATACCAGAGCATCGAAACTACTTGGAACTCTTGTGTATATGAACGTGTCCGCGCCTTTGTACTCTGATACCTTCGCCGCTACAAACCAACCAACCATCGTGTCCGTGCACATCAGAGTCGCAAAGAATGGAGAATAGGCAGGCTTTGTCGTGTGTGCAGCCGTAGCTCAGTTGGCAGATCGTTCGCTTAGTATGTGAAAGGTCTCGGGTTCAAGCCCCGGCGCCTACATGTTTTGTGGTCAGTGCATGGTAAGTGCTGGTCGCGGCGAACCTAAAGGCACGCAAGAAGTTGCAAAACCAGCGTCACAGACTGATATGATGTGTACTGACATAAGGAGAGCAAGATGTAAGTGTGGGGACCGGCTGTTATCGAGGTGTCATCGAGTGCAGATCTGTCTAAGGTATCAAGGCTTAACGTCACTGAAGTCTAGAGAGTGGACAACACGTTCGTCATACTCAGAGCGATGTCCGAACTCTATTTTCGACGTTATGCGTGCCACTTTCATTGTGGCCAACTACGATTCGATACAGAATGCACGAAACCTGAAAGACACCCTCACTGATACATAGAGAGTAGGATTTGTCTGCGGAATAATGGGAGTGCAAGGGTCTGTGACGTTGATATGGCTGTATGTAGCACTATTAGTCACCGGGAGGGTGGGCGTAGCTCAGGTGGTAGAGCGCTCGGTTGGCGTGCGAGAGGTACTGGGATTGATACCCAGCGCCTCCATAATTTTTAACACACCTACATTCGCACCTTGCCATGCAAGTGGAATAATTCACAACTAGCAGAGGTGTCTAGGCAGATACAAGCGAACGATTAGCATCCACAATTGGCAAGCGTGCATTTATTCGTGCGCAGGAAGCACCCTCCTCCCACACCTACACTTAATTTAGAAACAGTACAAGTGTTCCCATAATATTCTCAAGCCTACATCGGAAAGATATGCCTTTTGCCGAGTTCACGTAAATCCCACTGCACGTTCCCATTCTTTGCGTGCAGTCGGCTGCTACTGGTGTTGCTGGTTGTGACTGCTGATAACAGATGCCGTAGCAATCAATTCATGGAGTGAATTGTATGTTTTGAGATAGTCTGTCTCTGACAAGCAAGCGCAGGTGATATAGGTGCGAACACAGGAAGCTTGCAGCCCCTCGCTGCCTGCAGACACAGAGCAGCCACACTGAGAGAGCGGCCTAAGCCGTAGGCGAAATGTGCTCATTCGCTTTGGTGCGACGTGGAACTATAAATAAGGCTGCCACTAGCGTGAGCGTCGTGTAAAGTCGGAAAAGTCGGCTGCATGGGTGATTGCCAAGTTTGGGGAGCGTTTCGGAGTATGATCAGTGCAATGGAGACGCGGAAACTTGTTGTGGCCCAGTGTTTTGCAGTTGGACGACAAGAGTGGTACACAGTAGCAAAGAGCGAGGCACTGAGATGGCATGAACAATGGAGTGCACAATGGGGCTCGAGATGTGCTTGTTATCTCAGGTGCTGTGTGATTGTCGACAAGGAGTGAAATGGACCAATTTGTGACCGCCCTTTCAATTTAAGACGTTAAAAACAGACGGAATTTGCATTCGTAATACCAGAGCATCGAAACTACTTGGAACTCTTGTGTATATGAACGTGTCCGCGCCTTTGTACTCTGGTACCTTCGCCGCTACAAACCAACCAACCATCGTGTCCGTGCACATCAGAGTCGCAAAGAATGGAGAATAGGCAGGCTTTGTCGTGTGTGCAGCCGTAGCTCAGTTGGCAGATCGTTCGCTTAGTGTGTGAAAGGTCTCGGGTTCAAGCCCCGGCGCCTACATGTTTTGTGGTCAGTGCATGGTAAGTGCTGGTCGCGGCGAACCTAAAGGCACGCAAGAAGTTGCAAAACCAGCGTCACAGACTGATATGATGTGTACTGACATAAGGAGAGCAAGATGTAAGTGTGGGGACCGGCTGTTATCGAGGTGTCATCGAGTGCAGATCTGTCTAAGGTATCAAGGCTTAACGTCATTGAAGTCTAGAGAGTGGACAACACGTTCGTCATACTCAGAGCGATGTCCGAACTCTATTTTCGACGTTATGCGTGCCACTTTCATTGTGGCCAACTACGATTCGATACAGAATGCACGAAACCTGAAAGACACCCTCACTGATACATAGAGAGTAGGATTTGTCTGCGGAATAATGGGAGTGCAAGGGTCTGTGACGTTGATATGGCTGTATGTAGCACTAATAGTCACAGGGGGGGTGGGCGTAGCTCGGGTGGTAGAGCGCTCGGTTGTCGTGCGAGGGGTACTGGGATCGATACCCAGCGCCTCCAGAATTTTTAACACACCTACATTCGCACCTTGCCATGCAAGTGGAATAATTCACAACTAGCAGAGGTGTCTAGGCAGATACAAGCGAACGATTAGCATCCACAATTGGCAAGCGTGCTTTTATTCGTGCGCAGGAAGCACCCTCCTCCCACACCTACACTTAATTTAGAAACAGTACAAGTGTTCCCATAATATTCTCAAGCCTACGTCGGAAAGATATGCCTTATGCCGAGTTCACGTAAATCCCACTGCACGTTCCCATTCTTTGCGTGCAGTCGGCTGCTACTGGTGTTGCTGGTTGTGACTGCTGATAACAGATGCCGTAGCAATCAATTCATGGAGTGAATTGTATGTTTTGAGATAGTCTGTCTCTGACAAGCAAGCGCAGGTGATATAGGTACGAACACAGGAAGCTTGCAGCCCCTCGCTGCCTGCAGACACAGAGCAGCCACACTGAGAGAGCGGCCTAAGCCGTAGGCGAAATGTGCTCATTCGCTTTGGTGCGACGTGGAACTATAAATAAGGCTGCCACTAGCGTGAGCGTCGTGTAAAGTCGGAAAAGTCGGCTGCATGGGTGATTGCCAAGTTTGGGGAGCGTTTCGGAGTATGATCAGTGCAATGGAGACGCGGAAACTTGTTGTGGCCCAGTGTTTTGCAGTTGGACGACAAGAGTGGTACACAGTAGCAAAGAGCGAGGCACTGAGATGGCATGAACAATGGAGTGCACAATGGGGCTCGAGATGTGCTTGTTATCTCAGGTGCTGTGTGATTGTCGACAAGGAGTGAAATGGACCAATTTGTGACCGCCCTTTCAATTTAAGACGTTAAAAACAGACGGAATTTGCATTCGTAATACCAGAGCATCGAAACTACTTGGAACTCTTGTGTATATGAACGTGTCCGCGCCTTTGTACTCTGGTACCTTCGCCGCTACACACCAACCAACCATCGTGTCCGTGCACATCAGAGTCGCAAAGAATGGAGAATAGGCAGGCTTTGTCGTGTGTGCAGCCGTAGCTCAGTTGGCAGATCGTTCGCTTAGTGTGTGAAAGGTCTCGGGTTCAAGCCCCGGCGCCTACATGTTTTGTGGTCAGTGCATGGTAAGTGCTGGTCGCGGCGAACCTAAAGGCACGCAAGAAGTTGCAAAACCAGCGTCACAGACTGATATGATGTGTACTGACATAAGGAGAGCAAGATGTAAGTGTGGGGACCGGCTGTTATCGAGGTGTCATCGAGTGCAGATCTGTCTAAGGTATCAAGGCTTAACGTCATTGAAGTCTAGAGAGTGGACAACACGTTCGTCATACTCAGAGCGATGTCCGAACTCTATTTTCGACGTTATGCGTGCCACTTTCATTGTGGCCAACTACGATTCGATACAGAATGCACGAAACCTGAAAGACACCCTCACTGATACATAGAGAGTAGGATTTGTCTGCGGAATAATGGGAGTGCAAGGGTCTGTGACGTTGATATGGCTGTATGTAGCACTATTAGTCACAGGGGGGGTGGGCGTAGCTCAGGTGGTAGAGCGCTCGGTTGTCGTGCGAGGGGTACTGGGATCGATACCCAGCGCCACCAGAATTTTTAACACACCTACATTCGCACCTTGCCATGCAAGTGGAATAATTCACAACTAGCAGAGGTGTCTAGGCAGATACAAGCGAACGATTAGCATCCACAATTGGCAAGCGTGCTTTTATTCGTGCGCAGGAAGCACCCTCCTCCCACACCTACACTTAATTTAGAAACAGTACAAGTGTTCCCATAATATTCTCAAGCCTACGTCGGAAAGATATGCCTTTTGCCGAGTTCACGTAAATCCCACTGCACGTTCCCATTCTTTGCGTGCAGTCGGCTGCTACTGGTGTTGCTGGTTGTGACTGCTGATAACAGATGCCGTAGCAATCAATTCATGGAGTGAATTGTATGTTTTGAGATAGTCTGTCTCTGACAAGCAAGCGCAGGTGATATAGGTGCGAACACAGGAAGCTTGCAGCCCCTCGCTGCCTGCAGACACAGAGCAGCCACACTGAGAGAGCGGCCTAAGCCGTAGGCGAAATGAGCTCATTCGCTTTGGTGCGACGTGGAACTATAAATAAGGCTGCCACTAGCGTGAGCGTCGTGTAAAGTCGGAAAAGTCGGCTGCATGGGTGATTGCCAAGTTTGGGGAGCGTTTCGGAGTATGATCAGTGCAATGGAGACGCGGAAACTTGTTGTGGCCCAGTGTTTTGCAGTTGGACGACAAGAGTGGTACACAGTAGCAAAGAGCGAGGCACTGAGATGGCATGAACAATGGAGTGCACAATGGGGCTCGAGATGTGCTTGTTATCTCAGGTGCTGTGTGATTGTCGACAAGGAGTGAAATGGACCAATTTGTGACCGCCCTTTCAATTTAAGACGTTAAAAACAGACGGAATTTGCATTCGTAATACCAGAGCATCGAAACTACTTGGAACTCTTGTGTATATGAACGTGTCCGCGCCTTTGTACTCTGGTACCTTCGCCGCTACAAACCAACCAACCATCGTGTCCGTGCACATCAGAGTCGCAAAGAATGGAGAATAGGCAGGCTTTGTCGTGTGTGCAGCCGTAGCTCAGTTGGCAGATCGTTCGCTTAGTGTGTGAAAGGTCTCGGGTTCAAGCCCCGGCGCCTACATGTTTTGTGGTCAGTGCATGGTAAGTGCTGGTCGCGGCGAACCTAAAGGCACGCAAGAAGTTGCAAAACCAGCGTCACAGACTGATATGATGTGTACTGACATAAGGAGAGCAAGATGTAAGTGTGGGGACCGGCTGTTATCGAGGTGTCATCGAGTGCAGATCTGTCTAAGGTATCAAGGCTTAACGTCATTGAAGTCTAGAGAGTGGACAACACGTTCGTCATACTCAGAGCGATGTCCGAACTCTATTTTCGACGTTATGCGTGCCACTTTCATTGTGGCCAACTACGATTCGATACAGAATGCACGAAACCTGAAAGACACCCTCACTGATACATAGAGAGTAGGATTTGTCTGCGGAATAATGGGAGTGCAAGGGTCTGTGACGTTGATATGGCTGTATGTAGCACTAATAGTCACAGGGGGGGTGGGCGTAGCTCGGGTGGTAGAGCGCTCGGTTGTCGTGCGAGGGGTACTGGGATCGATACCCAGCGCCTCCAGAATTTTTAACACACCTACATTCGCACCTTGCCATGCAAGTGGAATAATTCACAACTAGCAGAGGTGTCTAGGCAGATACAAGCGAACGATTAGCATCCACAATTGGCAAGCGTGCTTTTATTCGTGCGCAGGAAGCACCCTCCTCCCACACCTACACTTAATTTAGAAACAGTACAAGTGTTCCCATAATATTCTCAAGCCTACGTCGGAAAGATATGCCTTATGCCGAGTTCACGTAAATCCCACTGCACGTTCCCATTCTTTGCGTGCAGTCGGCTGCTACTGGTGTTGCTGGTTGTGACTGCTGATAACAGATGCCGTAGCAATCAATTCATGGAGTGAATTGTATGTTTTGAGATAGTCTGTCTCTGACAAGCAAGCGCAGGTGATATAGGTACGAACACAGGAAGCTTGCAGCCCCTCGCTGCCTGCAGACACAGAGCAGCCACACTGAGAGAGCGGCCTAAGCCGTAGGCGAAATGTGCTCATTCGCTTTGGTGCGACGTGGAACTATAAATAAGGCTGCCACTAGCGTGAGCGTCGTGTAAAGTCGGAAAAGTCGGCTGCATGGGTGATTGCCAAGTTTGGGGAGCGTTTCGGAGTATGATCAGTGCAATGGAGACGCGGAAACTTGTTGTGGCCCAGTGTTTTGCAGTTGGACGACAAGAGTGGTACACAGTAGCAAAGAGCGAGGCACTGAGATGGCATGAACAATGGAGTGCACAATGGAGCTCGAGATGTGCTTGTTATCTCAGGTGCTGTGTGATTGTCGACAAGGAGTGAAATGGACCAATTTGTGACCGCCCTTTCAATTTAAGACGTTAAAAACAGACGGAATTTGCATTCGTAATACCAGAGCATCGAAACTACTTGGAACTCTTGTGTATATGAACGTGTCCGCGCCTTTGTACTCTGGTACCTTCGCCGCTACAAACCAACCAACCATCGTGTCCGTGCACATCAGACTCGCAAAGAATGGAGAATAGGCAGGCTTTGTCGTGTGTGCAGCCGTAGCTCAGTTGGCAGATCGTTCGCTTAGTGTGTGAAAGGTCTCGGGTTCAAGCCCCGGCGCCTACATGTTTTGTGGTCAGTGCATGGTAAGTGCTGGTCGCGGCGAACCTAAAGGCACGCAAGAAGTTGCAAAACCAGCGTCACAGACTGATATGATGTGTACTGACATAAGGAGAGCAAGATGTAAGTGTGGGGACCGGCTGTTATCGAGGTGTCATCGAGTGCAGATCTGTCTAAGGTATCAAGGCTTAACGTCATTGAAGTCTAGTGAGTGGACAACACGTTCGTCATACTCAGAGCGATGTCCGAACTCTATTTTCGACGTTATGCGTGCCACTTTCATTGTGGCCAACTACGATTCGATACAGAATGCACGAAACCTGAAAGACACCCTCACTGATACATAGAGAGTAGGATTTGTCTGCGGAATAATGGGAGTGCAAGGGTCTGTGACGTTGATATGGCTGTATGTAGCACTATTAGTCACAGGGGGGGTGGGCGTAGCTCAGGTGGTAGAGCGCTCGGTTGTCGTGCGAGGGGTACTGGGATCGATACCCAGCGCCACCAGAATTTTTAACACACCTACATTCGCACCTTGCCATGCAAGTGGAATAATTCACAACTAGCAGAGGTGTCTAGGCAGATACAAGCGAACGATTAGCATCCACAATTGGCAAGCGTGCTTTTATTCGTGCGCAGGAAGCACCCTCCTCCCACACCTACACTTAATTTAGAAACAGTACAAGTGTTCCCATAATATTCTCAAGCCTACGTCGGAAAGATATGCCTTTTGCCGAGTTCACGTAAATCCCACTGCACGTTCCCATTCTTTGCGTGCAGTCGGCTGCTACTGGTGTTGCTGGTTGTGACTGCTGATAACAGATGCCGTAGCAATCAATTCATGGAGTGAATTGTATGTTTTGAGATAGTCTGTCTCTGACAAGCAAGCGCAGGTGATATAGGTGCGAACACAGGAAGCTTGCAGCCCCTCGCTGCCTGCAGACACAGAGCAGCCACACTGAGAGAGCGGCCTAAGCCGTAGGCGAAATGTGCTCATTCGCTTTGGTGCGACGTGGAACTATAAATAAGGCTGCCACTAGCGTGAGCGTCGTGTAAAGTCGGAAAAGTCGGCTGCATGGGTGATTGCCAAGTTTGGGGAGCGTTTCGGAGTATGATCAGTGCAATGGAGACGCGGAAACTTGTTGTGGCCCAGTGTTTTGCAGTTGGACGACAAGAGTGGTACACAGTAGCAAAGAGCGAGGCACTGAGATGGCATGAACAATGGAGTGCACAATGGGGCTCGAGATGTGCTTGTTATCTCAGGTGCTGTGTGATTGTCGACAAGGAGTGAAATGGACCAATTTGTGACCGCCCTTTCAATTTAAGACGTTAAAAACAGACGGAATTTGCATTCGTAATACCAGAGCATCGAAACTACTTGGAACTCTTGTGTATATGAACGTGTCCGCGCCTTTGTACTCTGGTACCTTCGCCGCTACAAACCAACCAACCATCGTGTCCGTGCACATCAGAGTCGCAAAGAATGGAGAATAGGCAGGCTTTGTCGTGTGTGCAGCCGTAGCTCAGTTGGCAGATCGTTCGCTTAGTGTGTGAAAGGTCTCGGGTTCAAGCCCCGGCGCCTACATGTTTTGTGGTCAGTGCATGGTAAGTGCTGGTCGCGGCGAACCTAAAGGCACGCAAGAAGTTGCAAAACCAGCGTCACAGACTGATATGATGTGTACTGACATAAGGAGAGCAAGATGTAAGTGTGGGGACCGGCTGTTATCGAGGTGTCATCGAGTGCAGATCTGTCTAAGGTATCAAGGCTTAACGTCATTGAAGTCTAGAGAGTGGACAACACGTTCGTCATACTCAGAGCGATGTCCGAACTCTATTTTCGACGTTATGCGTGCCACTTTCATTGTGGCCAACTACGATTCGATACAGAATGCACGAAACCTGAAAGACACCCTCACTGATACATAGAGAGTAGGATTTGTCTGCGGAATAATGGGAGTGCAAGGGTCTGTGACGTTGATATGGCTGTATGTAGCACTATTAGTCACAGGGGGGGTGGGCGTAGCTCAGGTGGTAGAGCGCTCGGTTGTCGTGCGAGGGGTACTGGGATCGATACCCAGCGCCTCCAGAATTTTTAACACACCTACATTCGCACCTTGCCATGCAAGTGGAATAATTCACAACTAGCAGAGGTGTCTAGGCAGATACAAGCGAACGATTAGCATCCACAATTGGCAAGCGTGCTTTTATTCGTGCGCAGGAAGCACCCTCCTCCCACACCTACACTTAATTTAGAAACAGTACAAGTGTTCCCATAATATTCTCAAGCCTACGTCGGAAAGATATGCCTTTTGCCGAGTTCACGTAAATCCCACTGCACGTTCCCATTCTTTGCGTGCAGTCGGCTGCTACTGGTGTTGCTGGTTGTGACTGCTGATAACAGATGCCGTAGCAATCAATTCATGGAGTGAATTGTATGTTTTGAGATAGTCTGTCTCTGACAAGCAAGCGCAGGTGATATAGGTGCGAACACAGGAAGCTTGCAGCCCCTCGCTGCCTGCAGACACAGAGCATCCACACTGAGAGAGCGGCCTAAGCCGTAGGCGAAATGTGCTCATTCGCTTTGGTGCGATGTGGAACTATAAATAAGGCTGCCACTAGCGTGAGCGTCGTGTAAAGTCGGAAAAGTCGGCTGCATGGGTGATTGCCAAGTTTGGGGAGCGTTTCGGAGTATGATCAGTGCAATGGAGACGCGGAAACTTGTTGTGGCCCAGTGTTTTGCAGTTGGACGACAAGAGTGGTACACAGTAGCAAAGAGCGAGGCACTGAGATGGCATGAACAATGGAGTGCACAATGGGGCTCGAGATGTGCTTGTTATCTCAGGTGCTGTGTGATTGTCGACAAGGAGTGAAATGGACCAATTTGTGACCGCCCTTTCAATTTAAGACGTTAAAAACAGACGGAATTTGCATTCGTAATACCAGAGCATCGAAACTACTTGGAACTCTTGTGTATATGAACGTGTCCGCGCCTTTGTACTCTGGTACCTTCGCCGCTACAAACCAACCAACCATCGTGTCCGTGCACATCAGAGTCGCAAAGAATGGAGAATAGGCAGGCTTTGTCGTGTGTGCAGCCGTAGCTCAGTTGGCAGATCGTTGGCTTAGTGTGTGAAAGGTCTCGGGTTCAAGCCCCGGCGCCTACATGTTTTGTGGTCAGTGCATGGTAAGTGCTGGTCGCGGCGAACCTAAAGGCACGCAAGAAGTTGCAAAACCAGCGTCACAGACTGATATGATGTGTACTGACATAAGGAGAGCAAGATGTAAGTGTGGGGACCGGCTGTTATCGAGGTGTCATCGAGTGCAGATCTGTCTAAGGTATCAAGGCTTAACGTCATTGAAGTCTAGTGAGTGGACAACACGTTCGTCATACTCAGAGCGATGTCCGAACTCTATTTTCGACGTTATGCGTGCCACTTTCATTGTGGCCAACTACGATTCGATACAGAATGCACGAAACCTGAAAGACACCCTCACTGATACATAGAGAGTAGGATTTGTCTGCGGAATAATGGGAGTGCAAGGGTCTGTGACGTTGATATGGCTGTATGTAGCACTATTAGTCACAGGGGGGCTGGGCGTAGCTCAGGTGGTAGAGCGCTCGGTTGTCGTGCGAGGGGTACTGGGATCGATACCCAGCGCCTCCAGAATTTTTAACACACCTACATTCGCACCTTGCCATGCAAGTGGAATAATTCACAACTAGCAGAGGTGTCTAGGCAGATACAAGCGAACGATTAGCATCCACAATTGGCAAGCGTGCTTTTATTCGTGCGCAGGAAGCACCCTCCTCCCACACCTACACTTAATTTAGAAACAGTACAAGTGTTCCCATAATATTCTCAAGCCTACGTCGGAAAGATATGCCTTTTGCCGAGTTCACGTAAATCCCACTGCACGTTCCCATTCTTTGCGTGCAGTCGGCTGCTACTGGTGTTGCTGGTTGTGACTGCTGATAACAGATGCCGTAGCAATCAATTCATGGAGTGAATTGTATGTTTTGAGATAGTCTGTCTCTGACAAGCAAGCGCAGGTGATATAGGTGCGAACACAGGAAGCTTGCAGCCCCTCGCTGCCTGCAGACACAGAGCAGCCACACTGAGAGAGCGGCCTAAGCCGTAGGCGAAATGTGCTCATTCGCTTTGGTGCGACGTGGAACTATAAATAAGGCTGCCACTAGCGTGAGCGTCGTGTAAAGTCGGAAAAGTCGGCTGCATGGGTGATTGCCAAGTTTGGGGAGCGTTTCGGAGTATGATCAGTGCAATGGAGACGCGGAAACTTGTTGTGGCCCAGTGTTTTGCAGTTGGACGACAAGAGTGGTACACAGTAGCAAAGAGCGAGGCACTGAGATGGCATGAACAATGGAGTGCACAATGGGGCTCGAGATGTGCTTGTTATCTCAGGTGCTGTGTGATTGTCGACAAGGAGTGAAATGGACCAATTTGTGACCGCCCTTTCAATTTAAGACGTTAAAAACAGACGGAATTTGCATTCGTAATACCAGAGCATCGAAACTACTTGGAACTCTTGTGTATATGAACGTGTCCGCGCCTTTGTACTCTGGTACCTTCGCCGCTACAAACCAACCAACCATCGTGTCCGTGCACATCAGAGTCGCAAAGAATGGAGAATAGGCAGGCTTTGTCGTGTGTGCAGCCGTAGCTCAGTTGGCAGATCGTTCGCTTAGTGTGTGAAAGGTCTCGGGTTCAAGCCCCGGCGCCTACATGTTTTGTGGTCAGTGCATGGTAAGTGCTGGTCGCGGCGAACCTAAAGGCACGCAAGAAGTTGCAAAACCAGCGTCACAGACTGATATGATGTGTACTGACATAAGGAGAGCAAGATGTAAGTGTGGGGACCGGCTGTTATCGAGGTGTCATCGAGTGCAGATCTGTCTAAGGTATCAAGGCTTAACGTCATTGAAGTCTAGTGAGTGGACAACACGTTCGTCATACTCAGAGCGATGTCCGAACTCTATTTTCGACGTTATGCGTGCCACTTTCATTGTGGCCAACTACGATTCGATACAGAATGCACGAAACCTGAAAGACACCCTCACTGATACATAGAGAGTAGGATTTGTCTGCGGAATAATGGGAGTGCAAGGGTCTGTGACGTTGATATGGCTGTATGTAGCACTATTAGTCACAGGGGGGCTGGGCGTAGCTCAGGTGGTAGAGCGCTCGGTTGTCGTGCGAGGGGTACTGGGATCGATACCCAGCGCCTCCAGAATTTTTAACACACCTACATTCGCACCTTGCCATGCAAGTGGAATAATTCACAACTAGCAGAGGTGTCTAGGCAGATACAAGCGAACGATTAGCATCCACAATTGGCAAGCGTGCTTTTATTCGTGCGCTGGAAGCACCCTCCTCCCACACCTACACTTAATTTAGAAACAGTACAAGTGTTCCCATAATATTCTCAAGCCTACGTCGGAAAGATATGCCTTTTGCCGAGTTCACGTAAATCCCACTGCACGTTCCCATTCTTTGCGTGCAGTCGGCTGCTACTGGTGTTGCTGGTTGTGACTGCTGATAACAGATGCCGTAGCAATCAATTCATGGAGTGAATTGTATGTTTTGAGATAGTCTGTCTCTGACAAGCAAGCGCAGGTGATATAGGTGCGAACACAGGAAGCTTGCAGCCCCTCGCTGCCTGCAGACACAGAGCAGCCACACTGAGAGAGCGGCCTAAGCCGTAGGCGAAATGTGCTCATTCGCTTTGGTGCGACGTGGAACTATAAATAAGGCTGCCACTAGCGTGAGCGTCGTGTAAAGTCAGAAAAGTCGGTTGCATGAATGATTGCCAAGTTTGGGGAGCGTTTCGGAGTATGATCAGTGCAATGGAGACGCGGAAACTTGTTGTGGCCCAGTGTTTTGCAGTTGGACGACAAGAGTGGTACACAGTAGCAAAGAGCGAGGCACTGAGATGGCATGAACAATGGAGTGCACAATGGGGCTCGAGATGTGCTTGTTATCTCAGGTGCTGTGTGATTGTCGACAAGGAGTGAAATGGACCAATTTGTGACCGCCCTTTCAATTTAAGACGTTAAAAACAGACGGAATTTGCATTCGTAATACCAGAGCATCGAAACTACTTGGAACTCTTGTGTATATGAACGTGTCCGCGCCTTTGTACTCTGGTACCTTCGCCGCTACAAACCAACCAACCATCGTGTCCGTGCACATCAGAGTCGCAAAGAATGGAGAATAGGCAGGTTTTGTCGTGTGTGCAGCCGTAGCTCAGTTGGCAGATCGTTCGCTTAGTGTGTGAAAGGTCTCGGGTTCAAGCCCCGGCGCCTACATGTTTTGTGGTCAGTGCATGGTAAGTGCTGGTCGCGGCGAACCTAAAGGCACGCAAGAAGTTGCAAAACCAGCGTCACAGACTGATATGATGTGTACTGACATAAGGAGAGCAAGATGTAAGTGTGGGGACCGGCTGTTATCGAGGTGTCATCGAGTGCAGATCTGTCTAAGGTATCAAGGCTTAACGTCATTGAAGTCTAGAGAGTGGACAACACGTTCGTCATACTCAGAGCGATGTCCGAACTCTATTTTCGACGTTATGCGTGCCACTTTCATTGTGGCCAACTACGATTCGATACAGAATGCATGAAACCTGAAAGACACCCTCACTGATACATAGAGAGTAGGATTTGTCTGCGGAATAATGGGAGTGCAAGGGTCTGTGACGTTGATATGGCTGTATGTAGCACTAATAGTCACAGGGGGGGGTGGGCGTAGCTCAGGTGGTAGAGCGCTCGGTTGTCGTGCGAGGGGTACTGGGATCGATACCCAGCGCCTCCAGAATTTTTAACACACCTACATTCGCACCTTGCCATGCAAGTGGAATAATTCACAACTAGCAGAGGTGTCTAGGCAGATACAAGCGAACGATTAGCATCCACAATTGGCAAGCGTGCTTTTATTTGTGCGCAGGAAGCACCCTCCTCCCACACCTACACTTAATTTAGAAACAGTACAAGTGTTCCCATAATATTCTCAAGCCTACGTCGGAAAGATATGCCTTTTGCCGAGTTCACGTAAATCCCACTGCACGTTCCCATTCTTTGCGTGCAGTCGGCTGCTACTGGTGTTGCTGGTTGTGACTGCTGATAACAGATGCCGTAGCAATCAATTCATGGAGTGAATTGTATGTTTTGAGATAGTCTGTCTCTGACAAGCAAGCGCAGGTGATATAGGTGCGAACACAGGAAGCTTGCAGCCCCTCGCTGCCTGCAGACACAGAGCAGCCACACTGAGAGAGCGGCCTAAGCCGTAGGCGAAATGTGCTCATTCGCTTTGGTGCGACGTGGAACTATAAATAAGGCTGCCACTAGCGTGAGCGTCGTGTAAAGTCGGAAAAGTCGGCTGCATGGGTGATTGTCAAGTTTGGGGAGCGTTTCGGAGTATGATCAGTGCAATGGAGACGCGGAAACTTGTTGTGGCCCAGTGTTTTGCAGTTGGACGACAAGAGTGGTACACACTAGCAAAGAGCGAGGCACTGAGATGGCATGAACAATGGAGTGCACAATGGGGCTCGAGATGTGCTTGTTATCTCAGGTGCTGTGTGATTGTCGACAAGGAGTGAAATGGACCAATTTGTGACCGCCCTTTCAATTTAAGACGTTAAAAACAGACGGAATTTGCATTCGTAATACCAGAGCATCGAAACTACTTGGAACTCTTGTGTATATGAACGTGTCCGCGCCTTTGTACTCTGGTACCTTCGCCGCTACAAACCAACCAACCATCGTGTCCGTGCACATCAGAGTCGCAAAGAATGGAGAATAGGCAGGCTTTGTCGTGTGTGCAGCCGTAGCTCAGTTGGCAGATCGTTCGCTTAGTGTGTGAAAGGTCTCGGGTTCAAGCCCCGGCGCCTCCATGTTTTGTGGTCAGTGCATGGTAAGTGCTGGTCGCGGCGAACCTAAAGGCACGCAAGAAGTTGCAAAACCAGCGTCACAGACTGATATGATGTGTACTGACATAAGGAGAGCAAGATGTAAGTGTGGGGACCGGCTGTTATCGAGGTGTCATCGAGTGCAGATCTGTCTAAGGTATCAAGGCTTAACGTCATTGAAGTCTAGTGAGTGGACAACACGTTCGTCATACTCAGAGCGATGTCCGAACTCTATTTTCGACGTTATGCGTGCCACTTTCATTGTGGCCAACTACGATTCGATACAGAATGCACGAAACCTGAAAGACACCCTCACTGATACATAGAGAGTAGGATTTGTCTGCGGAATAATGGGAGTGCAAGGGTCTGTGACGTTGATATGGCTGTATGTAGCACTATTAGTCACAGGGGGGGTGGGCGTAGCTCAGGTGGTAGAGCGCTCGGTTGTCGTGCGAGGGGTACTGGGATCGATACCCAGCGCCTCCAGAATTTTTAACACACCTACATTCGCACCTTGCCATGCAAGTGGAATAATTCACAACTAGCAGAGGTGTCTAGGCAGATACAAGCGAACGATTAGCATCCACAATTGGCAAGCGTGCTTTTATTCGTGCGCAGGAAGCACCCTCCTCCCACACCTACACTTAATTTAGAAACAGTACAAGTGTTCCCATAATATTCTCAAGCCTACGTCGGAAAGATATGCCTTTTGCCGAGTTCACGTAAATCCCACTGCACGTTCCCATTCTTTGCGTGCAGTCGGCTGCTACTGGTGTTGCTGGTTGTGACTGCTGATAACAGATGCCGTAGCAATCAATTCATGGAGTGAATTGTATGTTTTGAGATAGTCTGTCTCTGACAAGCAAGCGCAGGTGATATAGGTGCGAACACAGGAAGCTTGCAGCCCCTCGCTGCCTGCAGACACAGAGCAGCCACACTGAGAGAGCGGCCTAAGCCGTAGGCGAAATGTGCTCATTCGCTTTGGTGCGACGTGGAACTATAAATAAGGCTGCCACTAGCGTGAGCGTTGCGTGAGCGTCGTGTAAAGTCGGAAAAGTCGGCTGCATGGGTGATTGCCAAGTTTGGGGAGCGTTTCGGAGTATGATCAGTGCAATGGAGACGCGGAAACTTGTTGTGGCCCAGTGTTTTGCAGTTGGACGACAAGAGTGGTACACAGTAGCAAAGAGCGAGGCACTGAGATGGCATGAACAATGGAGTGCACAATGGGGCTCGAGATGTGCTTGTTATCTCAGGTGCTGTGTGATTGTCGACAAGGAGTGAAATGGACCAATTTGTGACCGCCCTTTCAATTTAAGACGTTAAAAACAGACGGAATTTGCATTCGTAATACCAGAGCATCGAAACTACTTGGAACTCTTGTGTATATGAACGTGTCCGCGCCTTTGTACTCTGGTACCTTCGCCGCTACAAACCAACCAACCATCGTGTCCGTGCACATCAGAGTCGCAAAGAATGGAGAATAGGCAGGCTTTGTCGTGTGTGCAGCCGTAGCTCAGTTGGCAGATCGTTCGCTTAGTGTGTGAAAGGTCTCGGGTTCAAGCCCCGGCGCCTACATGTTTTGTGGTCAGTGCATGGTAAGTGCTGGTCGCGGCGAACCTAAAGGCACGCAAGAAGTTGCAAAACCAGCGTCACAGACTGATATGATGTGTACTGACATAAGGAGAGCAAGATGTAAGTGTGGGGACCGGCTGTTATCGAGGTGTCATCGAGTGCAGATCTGTCTAAGGTATCAAGGCTTAACGTCATTGAAGTCTAGAGAGTGGACAACACGTTCGTCATACTCAGAGCGATGTCCGAACTCTATTTTCGACGTTATGCGTGCCACTTTCATTGTGGCCAACTACGATTCGATACAGAATGCACGAAACCTGAAAGACACCCTCACTGATACATAGAGAGTAGGATTTGTCTGCGGAATAATGGGAGTGCAAGGGTCTGTGACGTTGATATGGCTGTATGTAGCACTAATAGTCACAGGGGGGGTGGGCGTAGCTCGGGTGGTAGAGCGCTCGGTTGGCGTGCGAGGGGTACTGGGATCGATACCCAGCGCCTCCAGAATTTTTAACACACCTACATTCGCACCTTGCCATGCAAGTGGAATAATTCACAACTAGCAGAGGTGTCTAGGCAGATACAAGCGAACGATTAGCATCCACAATTGGCAAGCGTGCTTTTATTCGTGCGCAGGAAGCACCCTCCTCCCACACCTACACTTAATTTAGAAACAGTACAAGTGTTCCCATAATATTCTCAAGCCTACGTCGGAAAGATATGCCTTTTGCCGAGTTCACGTAAATCCCACTGCACGTTCCCATTCTTTGCGTGCAGTCGGCTGCTACTGGTGTTGCTGGTTGTGACTGCTGATAACAGATGCCGTAGCAATCAATTCATGGAGTGAATTGTATGTTTTGAGATAGTCTGTCTCTGACAAGCAAGCGCAGGTGATATAGGTGCGAACACAGGAAGCTTGCAGCCCCTCGCTGCCTGCAGACACAGAGCAGCCACACTGAGAGAGCGGCCTAAGCCGTAGGCGAAATGTGCTCATTCGCTTTGGTGCGACGTGGAACTATAAATAAGGCTGCCACTAGCGTGAGCGTCGTGTAAAGTCGGAAAAGTTGTTGTGGCCCAGTGTTTTGCAGTTGGACGACAAGAGTGGTACACAGTAGCAAAGAGCGAGGCACTGAGATGGCATGAACAATGGAGTGCACAATGGGGCTCGAGATGTGCTTGTTATCTCAGGTGCTGTGTGATTGTCGACAAGGAGTGAAATGGACCAATTTGTGACCGCCCTTTCAATTTAAGACGTTAAAAACAGACGGAATTTGCATTCGTAATACCAGAGCATCGAAACTACTTGGAACTCTTGTGTATATGAACGTGTCCGCGCCTTTGTACTCTGATACCTTCGCCGCTACAAACCAACCAACCATCGTGTCCGTGCACATCAGAGTCGCAAAGAATGGAGAATAGGCAGGCTTTGTCGTGTGTGCAGCCGTAGCTCAGTTGGCAGGTCGTTCGCTTAGTATGTGAAAGGTCTCGGGTTCAAGCCCCGGCGCCTACATGTTTTGTGGTCAGTGCATGGTAAGTGCTGGTCGCGGCGAACCTAAAGGCACGCAAGAAGTTGCAAAACCAGCGTCACAGACTGATATGATGTGTACTGACATAAGGAGAGCAAGATGTAAGTGTGGGGACCGGCTGTTATCGAGGTGTCATCGAGTGCAGATCTGTCTAAGGTATCAAGGCTTAACGTCACTGAAGTCTAGAGAGTGGACAACACGTTCGTCATACTCAGAGCGATGTCCGAACTCTATTTTCGACGTTATGCGTGCCACTTTCATTGTGGCCAACTACGATTCGATACAGAATGCACGAAACCTGAAAGACACCCTCACTGATACATAGAGAGTAGGATTTGTCTGCGGAATAATGGGAGTGCAAGGGTCTGTGACGTTGATATGGCTGTATGTAGCACTATTAGTCACCGGGAGGGTGGGCGTAGCTCAGGTGGTAGAGCGCTCGGTTCGCGTGCGAGAGGTACTGGGATTGATACCCAGCGCCTCCATAATTTTTAACACACCTACATTCGCACCTTGCCATGCAAGTGGAATAATTCACAACTAGCAGAGGTGTCTAGGCAGATACAAGCGAACGATTAGCATCCACAATTGGCAAGCGTGCATTTATTCGTGCGCAGGAAGCACCCTCCTCCCACACCTACACTTAATTTAGAAACAGTACAAGTGTTCCCATAATATTCTCAAGCCTACATCGGAAAGATATGCCTTTTGCCGAGTTCACGTAAATCCCACTGCACGTTCCCATTCTTTGCGTGCAGTCGGCTGCTACTGGTGTTGCTGGTTGTGACTGCTGATAACAGATGCCGTAGCAATCAATTCATGGAGTGAATTGTATGTTTTGAGATAGTCTGTCTCTGACAAGCAAGCGCAGGTGATATAGGTGCGAACACAGGAAGCTTGCAGCCCCTCGCTGCCTGCAGACACAGAGCAGCCACACTGAGAGAGCGGCCTAAGCCGTAGGCGAAATGTGCTCATTCGCTTTGGTGCGACGTGGAACTATAAATAAGGCTGCCACTAGCGTGAGCGTCGTGTAAAGTCGGAAAAGTCGGCTGCATGGGTGATTGCCAAGTTTGGGGAGCGTTTCGGAGTATGATCAGTGCAATGGAGACGCGGAAACTTGTTGTGGCCCAGTGTTTTGCAGTTGGACGACAAGAGTGGTACACAGTAGCAAAGAGCGAGGCACTGAGATGGCATGAACAATGGAGTGCACAATGGGGCTCGAGATGTGCTTGTTATCTCAGGTGCTGTGTGATTGTCGACAAGGAGTGAAATGGACCAATTTGTGACCGCCCTTTCAATTTAAGACGTTAAAAACAGACGGAATTTGCATTCGTAATACCAGAGCATCGAAACTACTTGGAACTCTTGTGTATATGAACGTGTCCGCGCCTTTGTACTCTGGTACCTTCGCCGCTACAAACCAACCAACCATCGTGTCCGTGCACATCAGAGTCGCAAAGAATGGAGAATAGGCAGGCTTTGTCGTGTGTGCAGCCGTAGCTCAGTTGGCAGATCGTTCGCTTAGTGTGTGAAAGGTCTCGGGTTCAAGCCCCGGCGCCTACATGTTTTGTGGTCAGTGCATGGTAAGTGCTGGTCGCGGCGAACCTAAAGGCACGCAAGAAGTTGCAAAACCAGCGTCACAGACTGATATGATGTGTACTGACATAAGGAGAGCAAGATGTAAGTGTGGGGACCGGCTGTTATCGAGGTGTCATCGAGTGCAGATCTGTCTAAGGTATCAAGGCTTAACGTCATTGAAGTCTAGAGAGTGGACAACACGTTCGTCATACTCAGAGCGATGTCCGAACTCTATTTTCGACGTTATGCGTGCCACTTTCATTGTGGCCAACTACGATTCGATACAGAATGCACAAAACCTGAAAGACACCCTCACTGATACATAGAGAGTAGGATTTGTCTGCGGAATAATGGGAGTGCAAGGGTCTGTGACGTTGATATGGCTGTATGTAGCACTATCAGTCACCGGGAGGGTGGGCGTAGCTCAGGTGGTAGAGCGCTCGGTTGGCGTGCGAGAGGTACTGGGATTGATACCCAGCGCCTCCAGAATTTTTAACACACCTACATTCGCACCTTGCCATGCAAGTGGAATAATTCACAACTAGCAGAGGTGTCTAGGCAGATACAAGCGAACGATTAGCATCCACAATTGGCAAGCGTGCTTTTATTCGTGCGCAGGAAGCACCCTCCTCCCACACCTACACTTAATTTAGAAACAGTACAAGTGTTCCCATAATATTCTCAAGCCTACGTCGGAAAGATATGCCTTTTGCCGAGTTCACGTAAATCCCACTGCACGTTCCCATTCTTTGCGTGCAGTCGGCTGCTACTGGTGTTGCTGGTTGTGACTGCTGATAACAGATGCCGTAGCAATCAATTCATGGAGTGAATTGTATGTTTTGAGATAGTCTGTCTCTGACAAGCAAGCGCAGGTGATATAGGTGCGAACACAGGAAGCTTGCAGCCCCTCGCTGCCTGCAGACACAGAGCAGCCACACTGAGAGAGTGGCCTAAGCCGTAGGCGAAATGTGCTCATTCGCTTTGGTGCGACGTGGAACTATAAATAAGGCTGCCACTAGCATGAGCGTCGTGTAAAGTCGGAAAAGTCGGCTGCATGGGTGATTGCCAAGTTTGGGGAGCGTTTCGGAGTATGATCAGTGCAATGGAGACGCGGAAACTTGTTGTGGCCCAGTGTTTTGCAGTTGGACGACAAGAGTGGTACACAGTAGCAAAGAGCGAGGCACTGAGATGGCATGAACAATGGAGTGCACAATGGGGCTCGAGATGTGCTTGTTATCTCAGGTGCTGTGTGATTGTCGACAAGGAGTGAAATGGACCAATTTGTGACCGCCCTTTCAATTTAAGACGTTAAAAACAGACGGAATTTGCATTCGTAATACCAGAGCATCGAAACTACTTGGAACTCTTGTGTATATGAACGCGTCCGCGCCTTTGTACTCTGGTACCTTCGCCGCTACAAACCAACCAACCATCGTGTCCGTGCACATCAGAGTCGCAAAGAATGGATAATAGGCAGGCTTTTGTCGTGTGTGCAGCCGTAGCTCACTTGGCAGATCGTTCGCTTAGTGTGTGAAAGGTCTCGGGTTCAAGCCCCGTCGCCTACATGTTTTGTGGTCAGTGCATGGTAAGTGCTGGTCGCGGCGAACCTAAAGGCACGCAAGAAGTTGCAAAACCAGCGTCACAGACTGATATGATGTGTACTGACATAAGGAGAGCAAGATGTAAGTGTGGGGACCGGCTGTTATCGAGGTGTCATCGAGTGCAGATCTGTCTAAGGTATCAAGGCTTAACGTCATTGAAGTCTAGAGAGTGGACAACACGTTCGTCATACTCAGAGCGATGTCCGAACTCTATTTTCGACGTTATGCGTGCCACTTTCATTGTGGCCAACTACGATTCGATACAGAATGCACGAAACCTGAAAGACACCCTCACTGATACATAGAGAGTAGGATTTGTCTGCGGAATAATAGGAGTGCAAGGGTCTGTGACGTTGATATGGCTGTATGTAGCACTATTAGTCACCCGGGGGGTGGGCGTAGCTCAGGTGGTAGAGCGCTCGGTTGGCGTGCGAGAGGTACTGGGATCGATACCCAGCGCCTCCAGAATTTTTAACACACCTACATTCGCACCTTGCCATGCAAGTGGAATAATTCACAACTAGCAGAGGTGTCTAGGCAGATACAAGCGAACGATTAGCATCCACAATTGGCAAGCGTGCTTTTATTCGTGCGCAGGAAGCACCCTCCTCCCACACCTACACTTAATTTAGAAACAGTACAAGTGTTCCCATAATATTCTCAAGCCTACGTCGGAAAGATATGCCTTTTGCCGAGTTCACGTAAATCCCACTGCACGTTCCCATTCTTTGCGTGCAGTCGGCTGCTACTGGTGTTGCTGGTTGTGACTGCTGATAACAGATGCCGTAGCAATCAATTCATGGAGTGAATTGTATGTTTTGAGATAGTCTGTCTCTGACAAGCAAGCGCAGGTGATATAGGTGCGAACACAGGAAGCTTGCAGCCCCTCGCTGCCTGCAGACACAGAGCAGCCACACTGAGAGAGCGGCCTAAGCCGTAGGCGAAATGTGCTCATTCGCTTTGGTGCGACGTGGAACTATAAATAAGGCTGCCACTAGCGTGAGCGTCGTGTAAAGTCGGAAAAGTTGTTGTGGCCCAGTGTTTTGCAGTTGGACGACAAGAGTGGTACACAGTAGCAAAGAGCGAGGCACTGAGATGGCATGAACAATGGAGTGCACAATGGGGCTCGAGATGTGCTTGTTATCTCAGGTGCTGTGTGATTGTCGACAAGGAGTGAAATGGACCAATTTGTGACCGCCCTTTCAATTTAAGACGTTAAAAACAGACGGAATTTGCATTCGTAATACCAGAGCATCGAAACTACTTGGAACTCTTGTGTATATGAACGTGTCCGCGCCTTTGTACTCTGGTACCTTCGCCGCTACAAACCAACCAACCATCGTGTCCGTGCACATCAGAGTCGCAAAGAATGGAGAATAGGCAGGCTTTGTCGTGTGTGCAGCCGTAGCTCAGTTGGCAGATCGTTCGCTTAGTGTGTGGAAGGTCTCGGGTTCAAGCCCCGGCGCCTACATGTTTTGTGGTCAGTGCATGGTAAGTGCTGGTCGCGGCGAACCTAAAGGCACGCAAGAAGTTGCAAAACCAGCGTCACAGACTGATATGATGTGTACTGACATAAGGAGAGCAAGATGTAAGTGTGGGGACCGGCTGTTATCGAGGTGTCATCGAGTGCAGATCTGTCTAAGGTATCAAGGCTTAACGTCACTGAAGTCTAGAGAGTGGACAACACGTTCGTCATACTCAGAGCGATGTCCGAACTCTATTTTCGACGTTATGCGTGCCACTTTCATTGTGGCCAACTACGATTCGATACAGAATGCACGAAACCTGAAAGACACCCTCACTGATACATAGAGAGTAGGATTTGTCTGCGGAATAATGGGAGTGCAAGGGTCTGTGACGTTGATATGGCTGTATGTAGCACTATTAGTCACTGGGGAGGTGGGCGTAGCTCAGGTGGTAGAGCGCTCGGTTGGCGTGCGAGAGGTACTGGGATCGATACCCAGCGCCTCCAGAATTTTTAACACACCTACATTCGCACCTTGCCATGCAAGTGGAATAATTCACAACTAGCAGAGGTGTCTAGGCAGATACAAGCGAACGATTAGCATCCACAATTGGCAAGCGTGCTTTTATTCGTGCGCAGGAGGTACCCTCCTCCCACACCTACACTTAATTTAGAAACAGTACAAGTGTTCCCATAATATTCTCAAGCCTACGTAGGAAAGATATGCCTTTTGCCGAGTTCACGTAAATCCCACTGCACGTTCCCATTCTTTGCGTGCAGTCGGCTGCTACTGGTGTTGCTGGTTGTGACTGCTGATAACAGATGCCGTAGCAATCAATTCATGGAGTGAATTGTATGTTTTGAGATAGTCTGTCTCTGACAAGCAAGCGCAGGTGATATAGGTGCGAACACAGGAAGCTTGCAGCCCCTCGCTGCCTGCAGACACAGAGCAGCCACACTGAGAGAGCGGCCTAAGCCGTAGGCGAAATGTGCTCATTCGCTTTGGTGCGACGTGGAACTATAAATAAGGCTGCCACTAGCGTGAGCGTTGCGTGAGCGTCGTGTAAAGTCGGCTGCATGGGTGATTGCCAAGTTTGGGGAGCGTTTCGGAGTATGATCAGTGCAATGGAGACGCGGAAACTTGTTGTGGCCCAGTGTTTTGCAGTTGGACGACAAGTGTGGTACACAGTAGCAAAGAGCGAGGCACTGAGATGGCATGAACAATGGAGTGCACAATGGGGCTCGAGATGTGCTTGTTATCTCAGGTGCTGTGTGATTGTCGACAAGGAGTGAAATGGACCAATTTGTGACCGCCCTTTCAATTTAAGACGTTAAAAACAGACGGAATTTGCATTCGTAATACCAGAGCATCGAAACTACTTGGAACTCTTGTGTATATGAACGTGTCCGCGCCTTTGTACTCTGGTACCTTCGCCGCTACAAACCAACCAACCATCGTGTCCGTGCACATCAGAGTCGCAAAGAATGGAGAATAGGCAGGCTTTGTCGTGTGTGCAGCCGTAGCTCAGTTGGCAGATCGTTCGCTTAGTGTGTGAAAGGTCTCGGGTTCAAGCCCCGGCGCCTACATGTTTTGTGGTCAGTGCATGGTAAGTGCTGGTCGCGGCGAACCTAAAGGCACGCAAGAAGTTGCAAAACCAGCGTCACAGACTGATATGATGTGTACTGACATAAGGAGAGCAAGATGTAAGTGTGGGGACCGGCTGTTATCGAGGTGTCATCGAGTGCAGATCTGTCTAAGGTATCAAGGCTTAACGTCATTGAAGTCTAGAGAGTGGACAACACGTTCGTCATACTCAGAGCGATGTCCGAACTATATTTTCGACGTTATGCGTGCCACTTTCATTGTGGCCAACTACGATTCGATACAGAATGCACGAAACCTGAAAGAGACCCTCACTGATACATAGAGAGTAGGATTTGTCTGCGGAATAATGGGAGTGCAAGGGTCTGTGACGTCGATATGGCTGTATGTAGCACTATTAGTCACAGGGGGTGTGGGCGTAGCTCAGGTGGTAGAGCGCTCGGTTGGCGTGCGAGAGGTACTGGGATCGATACCCAGCGCCTCCATAATTTTTAACACACCTACATTCGCACCTTGCCATGCAAGTGGAAGAATTCACAACTAGCAGAGGTGTCTAGGCAGATACAAGCGATCGATTAGCATCCACAATTGGCAAGCGTGCTTTTATTCGTGCGCAGGAAGCACCCTCCTCCCACACCTACACTTAATTTAGAAACAGTACAAGTGTTCCCATAATATTCTCAAGCCTACGTGGGAAAGATATGCCTTTTGCCGAGTTCACGTAAATCCCACTGCACGTTCCCATTCTTTGCGTGCAGTCGGCTGCTACTGGTGTTGCTGGTTGTGACTGCTGATAACAGATGCCGTAGCAATCAATTCATGGAGTGAATTGTATGTTTTGAGATAGTCTGTCTCTGACAAGCAAGCGCAGGTGATATAGGTGCGAACACAGGAAGCTTGCAGCCCCTCGCTGCCTGCAGACACAGAGCAGCCACACTGAGAGAGCGGCCTAAGCCGTAGGCGAAATGTGCTCATTCGCTTTGGTGCGACGTGGAACTATAAATAAGGCTGCCACTAGCGTGAGCGTTGCGTGAGCGTCGTGTAAAGTCGGCTGCATGGGTGATTGCCAAGTTTGGGGAGCGTTTCGGAGTATGATCAGTGCAATGGAGACGCGGAAACTTGTTGTGGCCCAGTGTTTTGCAGTTGGACGACAAGAGTGGTACACAGTAGCAAAGAGCGAGGCACTGAGATGGCATGAACAATGGAGTGCACAATGGGGCTCGAGATGTGCTTGTTATCTCAGGTGCTGTGTGATTGTCGACAAGGAGTGAAATGGACCAATTTGTGACCGCCCTTTCAATTTAAGACGTTAAAAACAGACGGAATTTGCATTCGTAATACCAGAGCATCGAAACTACTTGGAACTCTTGTGTATATGAACGTGTCCGCGCCTTTGTACTCTGGTACCTTCGCCGCTACAAACCAACCAACCATCGTGTCCGTGCACATCAGAGTCGCAAAGAATGGAGAATAGGCAGGCTGTGTCGTGAGTGCAGCCGTAGCTCACTTGGCAGATCGTTCGCTTAGTGTGTGAAAGGTCTCGGGTTCAAGCCCCGGCGCCTCCATGTTTTGTGGTCAGTGCATGGTAAGTGCTGGTCGCGGCGAACCTAAAGGCACGCAAGAAGTTGCAAAACCAGCGTCACAGACTGATATGATGTGTACTGACATAAGGAGAGCAAGATGTAAGTGTGGGGACCGGCTGTTATCGAGGTGTCATCGAGTGCAGATCTGTCTAAGGTATCAAGGCTTAACGTCATTGAAGTCTAGAGAGTGGACAACACGTTCGTCATACTCTGAGCGATGTCCAAACTCTATTTTCGACGTTATGCGTGCCACTTTCATTGTGGCCAACTACGATTCGATACAGAATGCACGAAACCTGAAAGAGACCCTCACTGATACATAGAGAGTAGGATTTGTCTGCGGAATAATGGGAGTGCAAGGGTCTGTGACGTCGATATGGCTGTATGTAGCACTATTAGTCACCGGGGGGGTGGGCGTAGCTCAGGTGGTAGAGCGCTCGGTTCGCGTGCGAGAGGTACTGGGATCGATACCCAGCGCCTCCAGAATTTTTAACACACCTACATTCGCACCTTGCCATGCAAGTGGAATAATTCACAACTAGCAGAGGTGTCTAGGCAGATACAAGCGAACGATTAGCATCCACAATTGGCAAGCGTGCTTTTATTCGTGCGCAGGAAGCACCCTCCTCCCACACCTACACTTAATTTAGAAACAGTACAAGTGTTCCCATAATATTCTCAAGCCTACGTCGGAAAGATATGCCTTTTGCCGAGTTCACGTAAATCCCACTGCACGTTCCCATTCTTTGCGTGCAGTCGGCTGCTACTGGTGTTGCTGGTTGTGACTGCTGATAACAGATGCCGTAGCAATCAATTCATGGAGTGAATTGTATGTTTTGAGATAGTCTGTCTCTGACAAGCAAGCGCAGGTGATATAGGTGCGAACACAGGAAGCTTGCAGCCCCTCGCTGCCTGCAGACACAGAGCAGCCACACTGAGAGAGCGGCCTAAGCCGTAGGCGAAATGTGCTCATTCGCTTTGGTGCGACGTGGAACTATAAATAAGGCTGCCACTAGCGTGAGCGTCGTGTAAAGTCGGAAAAGTCGGCTGCATGGGTTATTGCCAAGTTTGGGGAGCGTTTCGGAGTATGATCAGTGCAATGGAGACGCGGAAACTTGTTGTGGCCCAGTGTTTTGCAGTTGGACGACAAGAGTGGTACACAGTAGCAAAGAGCGAGGCACTGAGATGGCATGAACAATGGAGTGCACAATGGGGCTCGAGATGTGCTTGTTATCTCAGGTGCTGTGTGATTGTCGACAAGGAGTGAAATGGACCAATTGGTGACCGCCCTTTCAATTTAAGACGTTAAAAACAGACGGAATTTGCATTCGTAATACCAGAGCATCGAAACTACTTGGAACTCTTGTGTATATGAACGTGTCCGCGCCTTTGTACTCTGGTACCTTCGCCGCTACAAACCAACCAACCATCGTGTCCGTGCACATCAGAGTCGCAAAGAATGGAGAATAGGCAGGCTTTGTCGTGTGTGCAGCCGTAGCTCAGTTGGCAGATCGTTCGCTTAGTGTGTGAAAGGTCTCGGGTTCAAGCCCCGGCGCCTACATGTTTTGTGGTCAGTGCATGGTAAGTGCTGGTCGCGGCGAACCTAAAGGCACGCAAGAAGTTGCAAAACCAGCGTCACAGACTGATGATGTGTACTGACATAAGGAGAGCAAGATGTAAGTGTGGGGACGGCTGTTATCGAGGTGTCATCGAGTGCAGATCTGTCTAAGGTATCAAGGCTTAACGTCACTGAAGTCTAGAGAGTGGACAACACGTTCGTCATACTCAGAGCGATGTCCGAACTCTATTTTCGACGTTATGCGTGCCACTTTCATTGTGGCCAACTACGATTCGATACAGAATGCACGAAACCTGAAAGACACCCTCACTGATACATAGAGAGTAGGATTTGTCTGCGGAATAATGGGAGTGCAAGGGTCTGTGACGTTGATATGGCTGTATGTAGCACTATTAGTCGCCTCCAGAATTTTTAACACACCTACATTCGCACCTTGCCATGCAAGTGGAATAATTCACAACTAGCAGAGGTGTCTAGGCAGATACAAGCGAACGATTAGCATCCACAATTGGCAAGCGTGCTTTTATTCGTGCGCAGGAAGCACCCTCCTCCCACACCTACACTTAATTTAGAAACAGTACAAGTGTTTCCATAATATTCTCAAGCCTACGTCGGAATGATATGCCTTTTGCCGAGTTCACGTAAATCCCACTGCACGTTCCCATTCTTTGCGTGCAGTCGGCTGCTACTGGTGTTGCTGGTTGTGACTGCTGATAACAGATGCCGTAGCAATCAATTCATGGAGTGAATTGTATGTTTTGAGATAGTCTGTCTCTGACAAGCAAGCGCAGGTGATATAGGTGCGAACACAGGAAGCTTGCAGCCCCTCGCTGCCTGCAGACACAGAGCAGCCACACTGAGAGAGCGGCCTATGCCGTAGGCGAAATGTGCTCATTCGCTTTGGTGCGACGTGGAACTATAAATAAGGCTGCCACTAGCGTGAGCGTCGTGTAAAGTCGGAAAAGTCGGCTGCATGGGTGATTGCCAAGTTTGGGGAGCGTTTCGGAGTATGATCAGTGCAATGGAGACGCGGAAACTTGTTGTGGCCCAGTGTTTTGCAGTTGGACGACAAGAGTGGTACACAGTAGCAAAGAGCGAGGCACTGAGATGGCATGAACAATGGAGTGCACAATGGGGCTCGAGATGTGCTTGTTATCTCAGGTGCTGTGTGATTGTCGACAAGGAGTGAAATGGACCAATTTGTGACCGCCCTTTCAATTTAAGACGTTAAAAACAGACGGAATTTGCATTCGTAATACCAGAGCATCGAAACTACTTGGAACTCTTGTGTATATGAACGTGTCCGCGCCTTTGTACTCTGGTACCTTCGCCGCTACAAACCAACCAACCATCGTGTCCGTGCACATCAGAGTCGCAAAGAATGGAGAATAGGCAGGCTTTGTCTTGTGTGCAGCCGTAGCTCAGTTGGCAGATCGTTCGCTTAGTGTGTGAAAGGTCTCGGGTTCAAGCACCGGCGCCTACATGTTTTGTGGTCAGTGCATGGTAAGTGCTGGTCGCGGCGAACCTAAAGGCACGCAAGAAGTTGCAAAACCATCGTCACAGACTGATATGATGTGTACTGACATAAGGAGAGCAAGATGTAAGTGTGGGGACCGGCTGTTATCGAGGTGTCATCGAGTGCAGATCTGTCTAAGGTATCAAGGCTTAACGTCACTGAAGTCTAGAGAGTGGACAACACGTTCGTCATACTCAGAGCGATGTCCGAACTCTATTTTCGACGTTATGCGTGCCACTTTCATTGTGGCCAACTACGATTCGATACAGAATGCACGAAACCTGAAAGACACCCTCACTGATACATAGAGAGTAGGATTTGTCTGCGGAATAATGGGAGTGCAAGGGTCTGTGACGTTGATATGGCTGTATGTAGCACTATTAGTCGCCGGGGGGGTGGGCGTAGCTCAGGTGGTAGAGCGCTCGGTTGGCGTGCGAGAGGTACTGGGATCGATACCCAGCGCCTCCAGAATTTTTAACACACCTACATTCGCACCTTGCCATGCAAGTGGAATAATTCACAACTAGCAGAGGTGTCTAGGCAGATACAAGCGAACGATTAGCATCCACAATTGGCAAGCGTGCTTTTATTCGTGCGCAGGAAGCACCCTCCTCCCACACCTACACTTAATTTAGAAACAGTACAAGTGTTCCCATAATATTCTCAAGCCTACGTCGGAAAGATATGCCTTTTGCCGAGTTCACGTAAATCCCACTGCCCGTTCCCATTCTTTGCGTGCAGTCGGCTGCTACTGGTGTTGCTGGTTGTGACTGCTGATAACAGATGCCGTAGCAATCAATTCATGGAGTGAATTGTATGTTTTGAGATAGTCTGTCTCTGACAAGCAAGCGCAGGTGATATAGGTGCGAACACAGGAAGCTTGCAGCCCCTCGCTGCCTGCAGACACAGAGCAGCCACACTGAGAGAGCGGCCTAAGCCGTAGGCGAAATGTGCTCATTCGCTTTGGTGCGACGTGGAACTATAAATAAGGCTGCCACTAGCGTGAGCGTCGTGTAAAGTCGGAAAAGTCGGCTGCATGGGTGATTGCCAAGTTTGGGGAGCGTTTCGGAGTATGATCAGTGCAATGGAGACGCGGAAACTTGTTGTGGCCCAGTGTTTTGCAGTTGGACGACAAGAGTGGTACACAGTAGCAAAGAGCGAGGCACTGAGATGGCATGAACAATGGAGTGCACAATGGGGCTCGAGATGTGCTTGTTATCTCAGGTGCTGTGTGATTGTCGACAAGGAGTGAAATGGACCAATTTGTGACCGCCCTTTCAATTTAAGACGTTAAAAACAGACGGAATTTGCATTCGTAATACCAGAGCATCGAAACTACTTGGAACTCTTGTGTATATGAACGTGTCCGCGCCTTTGTACTCTGGTACCTTCGCCGCTACAAACCAACCAACCATCGTGTCCGTGCACATCAGAGTCGCAAAGAATGGAGAATAGGCAGGCTTTGTCGTGTGTGCAGCCGTAGCTCAGTTGGCAGATCGTTCGCTTAGTGTGTGAAAGGTCTCGGGTTCAAGCCCCGGCGCCTACATGTTTTGTGGTCAGTGCATGGTAAGTGCTGGTCGCGGCGAACCTAAAGGCACGCAAGAAGTTGCAAAACCAGCGTCACAGACTGATGATGTGTACTGACATAAGGAGAGCAAGATGTAAGTGTGGGGACGGCTGTTATCGAGGTGTCATCGAGTGCAGATCTGTCTAAGGTATCAAGGCTTAACGTCACTGAAGTCTAGAGAGTGGACAACACGTTCGTCATACTCAGAGCGATGTCCGAACTCTATTTTCGACGTTATGCGTGCCACTTTCATTGTGGCCAACTACGATTCGATACAGAATGCACGAAACCTGAAAGACACCCTCACTGATACATAGAGAGTAGGATTTGTCTGCGGAATAATGGGAGTGCAAGGGTCTGTGACGTTGATATGGCTGTATGTAGCACTATTAGTCGCCTCCAGAATTTTTAACACACCTACATTCGCACCTTGCCATGCAAGTGGAATAATTCACAACTAGCAGAGGTGTCTAGGCAGATACAAGCGAACGATTAGCATCCACAATTGGCAAGCGTGCTTTTATTCGTGCGCAGGAAGCACCCTCCTCCCACACCTACACTTAATTTAGAAACAGTACAAGTGTTCCCATAATATTCTCAAGCCTACGTCGGAATGATATGCCTTTTGCCGAGTTCACGTAAATCCCACTGCACGTTCCCATTCTTTGCGTGCAGTCGGCTGCTACTGGTGTTGCTGGTTGTGACTGCTGATAACAGATGCCGTAGCAATCAATTCATGGAGTGAATTGTATGTTTTGAGATAGTCTGTCTCTGACAAGCAAGCGCAGGTGATATAGGTGCGAACACAGGAAGCTTGCAGCCCCTCGCTGCCTGCAGACACAGAGCAGCCACACTGAGAGAGCGGCCTATGCCGTAGGCGAAATGTGCTCATTCGCTTTGGTGCGACGTGGAACTATAAATAAGGCTGCCACTAGCGTGAGCGTCGTGTAAAGTCGGAAAAGTCGGCTGCATGGGTGATTGCCAAGTTTGGGGAGCGTTTCGGAGTATGATCAGTGCAATGGAGACGCGGAAACTTGTTGTGGCCCAGTGTTTTGCAGTTGGACGACAAGAGTGGTACACAGTAGCAAAGAGCGAGGCACTGAGATGGCATGAACAATGGAGTGCACAATGGGGCTCGAGATGTGCTTGTTATCTCAGGTGCTGTGTGATTGTCGACAAGGAGTGAAATGGACCAATTTGTGACCGCCCTTTCAATTTAAGACGTTAAAAACAGACGGAATTTGCATTCGTAATACCAGAGCATCGAAACTACTTGGAACTCTTGTGTATATGAACGTGTCCGCGCCTTTGTACTCTGGTACCTTCGCCGCTACAAACCAACCAACCATCGTGTCCGTGCACATCAGAGTCGCAAAGAATGGAGAATAGGCAGGCTTTGTCTTGTGTGCAGCCGTAGCTCAGTTGGCAGATCGTTCGCTTAGTGTGTGAAAGGTCTCGGGTTCAAGCTCCGGCGCCTCCATGTTTTGTGGTCAGTGCATGGTAAGTGCTGGTCGCGGCGAACCTAAAGGCACGCAAGAACTTGCAAAACCATCGTCACAGACTGATATGATGTGTACTGACATAAGGAGAGCAAGATGTAAGTGTGGGGACCGGCTGTTATCGAGGTGTCATCGAGTGCAGATCTGTCTAAGGTATCAAGGCTTAACGTCACTGAAGTCTAGAGAGTGGACAACACGTTCGTCATACTCAGAGCGATGTCCGAACTCTATTTTCGACGTTATGCGTGCCACTTTCATTGTGGCCAACTACGATTCGATACAGAATGCACGAAACCTGAAAGACACCCTCACTGATACATAGAGAGTAGGATTTGTCTGCGGAATAATGGGAGTGCAAGGGTCTGTGACGTTGATATGGCTGTATGTAGCACTATTAGTCGCCGGGGGGGTGGGCGTAGCTCAGGTGGTAGAGCGCTCGGTTGGCGTGCGAGAGGTACTGGGATCGATACCCAGCGCCTCCAGAATTTTTAACACACCTACATTCGCACCTTGCCATGCAAGTGGAATAATTCACAACTAGCAGAGGTGTCTAGGCAGATACAAGCGAACGATTAGCATCCACAATTGGCAAGCGTGCTTTTATTCGTGCGCAGGAAGCACCCTCCTCCCACACCTACACTTAATTTAGAAACAGTACAAGTGTTCCCATAATATTCTCAAGCCTACGTCGGAAAGATATGCCTTTTGCCGAGTTCACGTAAATCCCACTGCACGTTCCCATTCTTTGCGTGCAGTCGGCTGCTACTGGTGTTGCTGGTTGTGACTGCTGATAACAGATGCCGTAGCAATCAATTCATGGAGTGAATTGTATGTTTTGAGATAGTCTGTCTCTGACAAGCAAGCGCAGGTGATATAGGTGCGAACACAGGAAGCTTGCAGCCCCTCGCTGCCTGCAGACACAGAGCAGCCACACTGAGAGAGCGGCCTAAGCCGTAGGCGAAATGTGCTCATTCGCTTTGGTGCGACGTGGAACTATAAATAAGGCTGCCACTAGCGTGAGCGTCGTGTAAAGTCGGAAAAGTCGGCTGCATGGGTGATTGCCAAGTTTGGGGAGCGTTTCGGAGTATGATCAGTGCAATGGAGAGGCGGAAACTTGTTGTGGCCCAGTGTTTTGCAGTTGGACGACAAGAGTGGTACACAGTAGCAAAGAGCGAGGCACTGAGATGGCATGAACAATGGAGTGCACAATGGGGCTCGAGATGTGCTTGTTATCTCAGGTGCTGTGTGATTGTCGACAAGGAGTGAAATGGACCAATTTGTGACCGCCCTTTCAATTTAAGACGTTAAAAACAGACGGAATTTGCATTCGTAATACCAGAGCATCGAAACTACTTGGAACTCTTGTGTATATGAACGTGTCCGCGCCTTTGTACTCTGGTACCTTCGCCGCTACAAACCAACCAACCATCGTGTCCGTGCACATCAGAGTCGCAAAGAATGGAGAATAGGCAGGCTGTGTCGTGAGTGCAGCCGTAGCTCAGTTGGCAGATCGTTCGCTTAGTGTGTGAAAGGTCTCGGGTTCAAGCCCCGGCGCCTACATGTTTTGTGGTCAGTGCATGGTAAGTGCTGGTCGCGGCGAACCTAAAGGCACGCAAGAAGTTGCAAAACCAGCGTCACAGACTGATATGATGTGTACTGACATAAGGAGAGCAAGATGTAAGTGTGGGGACCGGCTGTTATCGAGGTGTCATCGAGTGCAGATCTGTCTAAGGTATCAAGGCTTAACGTCATTGAAGTCTAGAGAGTGGACAACACGTTCGTCATACTCAGAGCGATGTCCGAACTCTATTTTCGACGTTATGCGTGCCACTTTCATTGTGGCCAACTACGATTCGATACAGAATGCACGAAACCTGAAAGACACCCTCACTGATACATAGAGAGTAGGATTTGTCTGCGGAATAATGGGAGTGCAAGGGTCTGTGACGTTGATATGGCTGTATGTAGCACTATTAGTCACCGGGGGGGTGGGCGTAGATCAGGTGGTAGAGCGCTCGGTTGGCGTGCGAGAGGTACTGGGATCGATACCCAGCACCTCCAGAATTTTTAACACACCTACATTCGCACCTTGCCATGCAAGTGGAATAATTCACAACTAGCAGAGGTGTCTAGGCAGATACAAGCGAACGATTAGCATCCACAATTGGCAAGCGTGCTTTTATTCGTGCACAGGAAGCACCCTCCTCCCACACCTACACTTAATTTAGAAACAGTACAAGTGTTCCCATAATATTCTCAAGCCTACGTCGGAAAGATATGCCTTTTGCCGAGTTCACGTAAATCCCACTGCCCGTTCCCATTCTTTGCGTGCAGTCGGCTGCTACTGGTGTTGCTGGTTGTGACTGCTGATAACAGATGCCGTAGCAATCAATTCATGGAGTGAATTGTATGTTTTGAGATAGTCTGTCTCTGACAAGCAAGCGCAGGTGATATAGGTGCGAACACAGGAAGCTTGCAGCCCCTCGCTGCCTGCAGACACAGAGCAGCCACACTGAGAGAGCGGCCTAAGCCGTAGGCGAAATGTGCTCATTCGCTTTGGTGCGACGTGGAACTATAAATAAGGCTGCCACTAGCGTGAGCGTCGTGTAAAGTCGGAAAAGTCGGCTGCATGGGTGATTGCCAAGTTTGCGGAGCGTTTCGGAGTATGATCAGTGCAATGGAGACGCGGAAACTTGTTGTGGCCCAGTGTTTTGCAGTTGGACGACAAGAGTGGTACACAGTAGCAAAGAGCGAGGCACTGAGATGGCATGAACAATGGAGTGCACAATGGGGCTCGAGATGTGCTTGTTATCTCAGGTGCTGTGTGATTGTCGACAAGGAGTGACATGGACCAATTTGTGACCGCCCTTTCAATTTAAGACGTTAAAAACAGACGGAATTTGCATTCGTAATACCAGAGCATCGAAACTACTTGGAACTCTTGTGTATATGAACGTGTCCGCGCCTTTGTACTCTGGTACCTTCGCCGCTACAAACCAACCAACCATCGTGTCCGTGCACATCAGAGTCGCAAAGAATGGAGAATAGGCAGGCTTTGTCGTGTGTGCAGCCGTAGCTCAGTTGGCCAGTCTGCCTGCAGCGGCGGTGGCGAGCGGTTCGTCGTGCTGTGCTTCGCTCTGCGGCTGGCTTTGTTTACATCCGCTGTGTAAGTCTGTGCGTTTTCGCCGGCGCTTCGCAGTAGTCAGATATTCTGTCAACGTTCGAAAATGCAGTAATGGCTCAACTTAGTAGAAAGGACACTCTGAAATTTACCTTTGATCGACGTTTTGCTCGACCTAAATCTTTCGAAATTGAGGATTGGTTAGAGGAAGTTGTTCAAGTTCCGTTTGAAGATACTGTTGGTTTTCACTTGTCAATTGTGAGTAGTGTGATGTACTTGAAGCTGAAAAACCCTGAGTTATGCGAACGAGTTGTCAATAATACCGGTGGTAAACTTAAGTTTAAACACAGTGATGGAAATATTGGCGAAGTTACTGTCGATCATGTGGGACTTGGTATTCGAACAATTCGAATTTTTGAGCTACCCTTTGAAGTTCCTACAGATGCGATCAATCTTGTTATTGCACCCTTTGGGAAGGTCCTCAGTAATTTTGCAGAAAAATGGTCCGGTGCTCACAAATATCCGGTTTTGAACGGTGTCAGGCAGTTGAAGGTGGACTTATTACGACATATTCCGTCTTACATTAACGTTTGCGGTTATCGAGGTATCGTCATTTATGATGGTCAACCACGAACGTGTGCAGCTTGCAATTCTCCAGGTCATATTCGTTCTGAATGTATTCAAAGACGTGTTGTGCAGCTGCCGACAGGTGAACCGGTGAAGTCCGCGGAGATGACTATTTTGTCCACCACTTACGCTTCGGTGGCTCGCGACCAACCGACCGACCAACTGCCCATGGATACCGAAGTAGACATTCGCCCCCAACCAACCCTTCCTCCAACGGCCGAGCAACTTGTTGACATTTCTGAGCGACAAGAGCAACACCTGAGTGTGAGTGACGTGGTTGATTCCGTAGCGCAGTCCCCGACTCTGTCAACAGAACAAAATTCCACCTCCTCAGAGACGCAGGTCAGGACTGTGACTGCTGAATGTCGTTCCCCACAACCCCACCATGAAATCTCGGATTCCGATGAGCGTTGTCCACCTGCTAAATCCCCGCGGAAGAACAAGAAACGCAGAATCGCCCGCCAGGGTGCGGAAGAGGCGGCGGCGTCGTTGCGGGGAAAGGTGCAGCAAATCATGGACAAAGTCAGTGCAAAATCACCAGAATCCTCCCGACAACAGGCGCTAACTTCTGCACACCTGCGGGATGAAGATCGTGCAATCACGCTAACTGAGCCCTCTCGCGATGCTACCGGCCAGGTGTCTCCCATGTGCAGTGACGATGTTGATCATTGTTTAAAAGAACAACGACAACATCATCCTCTTGCGTCCAAGAACCCCAGCACTATAGACTGGGCGGCGGAACCAGAGGTCGAACACATGGACGCTGATGCAACTGATATTCCAGTCACTTCCCGATTTCCCGAACAGCCTTCTACGGCAGTAGAACCGGCACATGATGATAAGTTACTGGATCCACGGCAGGCAAACAAAGAAGAGGACTCTGACTTCTTTTAAAACGGCGCCGATTCCTTCTTACTCTCGTAAGAGCGTGAATGACTGATCAGCAGGCGTATAAAATTGGTACATTAAATATAAATAAAATCCGCAGTTCCCTCAAACTCGACAACATCGTAGACCTCTTATACGCCGCCGACATTGATATCCTCTTGCTTCAGGAGGTCGCCGACATTGCTTTGAACCACATTCCCGGTTATAATGTGACGGCCAATCCGGGACACGGTTCCGATTTAGGCACCGCTATTCTCACGAAAGAAGGAATTATCGTCCAGAATGTAGAACGACTCATAAGTTGTAGGGGAATTGGCGTGACTATCAATAATGTTAGACTCCTAAATCTGTATGCACCATCCGGCTCAACTAATAGGCGACGCCGAGCGGACTTTTTCAAGGAAGAAATACTTCCGCTTTTTGCAACACAATATGACCACCTAATATTGGCGGGAGATTTTAACTGTGTACTTAACGCCAAAGATCAGACGCCGCATTTCAATAAATCGATTGAATTAGAACAGATCGTCAAGGATTTACGTTTAGTCGATACGTGGGAGCACAAGTTTGGTACAACACCTGGTTTTACTCACGTCACGAATCATTCAGCGAGTAGATTGGACCGCATTTACGTATCGGACACTCTCAGACAGCGAATTTTACAAACTGAGGTCTGGCCAACCAGTTTCTCCGACCATGCGGCTTATATTTGCACGCTGAATTTGGGGAAACAGGAAACCTACCGAGGCAAAGGACTATGGAAACTAAATGCTGCACATTTAGACGATCCTGAATGCAGAGAAGCCTTCACTCGAGCGTGGAATGAAAGTGAAGCCAAATTCAGTACGTACGGCTCGGCATTGCAATGGTGGCTCGAATGCGCTAAACCGAAAATTCGTAAATCCATGATACAATATTCCCGGAATAAGAACTGGTGGTTTAAGAGAACGATGGAGTTTTATTATCAATGTCTTCGAGACTTATATACTCTTGATGCCACTGTGATTGACAACTACCCCCGCATTAAAAGACTGCAAGCAAAAATATTACTTTTGAAACGAAAACAGATGGAAGGTTACAAAATTAGAGGTCGGGTTTCGACTATGGCAAAAGGCGAACAGCCATCCATTTATCACCTGATACGTGAAACTAAACGAGCACGGACAAAGATCTTAACTGAACTACAATCCGAAGACGGCACGATTCTAACTCGGCAACACGATATCAGAGACGCCGTTCAAACTTATTACACTGACTTGATGTCCAATAAACCTACCGACGACGAAGCCCTTGCAGAGTTCCGGAGCAGCTTAACGCACAGGCTTCGCCCTGCGGATGTAGCCGAACTCGTCACCGATGTAACGGAAGATGAACTGGAAGATGTGGTGTTCCACAGTCCAAAAAACAAATCTCCCGGATGTGACGGTCTCCCGGTGGAACTTTATCAAGTCTTCTGGCCACAACTGAAGACAAAGCTGACGGTGCTCTGCAACGAACTTCTCCAACCGGACATGCCCATTCCTCCGCCATTCAGTGAAGGACTTGTGGTCTTACTCCCGAAACGGACGAGCAATAACACCGTCGCAACTTTGCGACCCATTACGTTGCTCAACAGCGACTACAAAATTTTTGCTCGCATTCTCGCAACGAGAATGAAAACTGTGATGCATACCGTCATTGGATCACATCAAACGAGTGTTGGAAAGGACAGAGCTATATATCAGACATTATCAGACTATCGAGATGTGATTTCTGTTGCGGACGCTTGCAAAATCCGATGTGCTATCGTAACTTTAGATTTCGCACAGGCTTTCGACAGAGTGAACCATCCTTACCTTTTCCAGATAATGCAGACTCTGGGTTTTCCTCCGCAGTTCATCAGCATCATACAGAAATTGTTACGGAATAGTACATCCAAACTTGTCGTTAACGGTCAGCCAAGTCGCGCCGTCCCGATAAACAGTTCTGTTAGGCAGGGCTGCCCTATGTCGATGGCGCTGTTTGCCATTGCGATCGAACCGCTGCTAGTCACCTTGACGGAACGTTTACAAGGACTCCACATACACGGGCAGAAGATAGTGTGCCGAGCTTACGCTGATGATGTTACCTTCCTAGCTATGAATGTCAATGAGGTCGAGAGGGGTCTCCTGATCATCTCACAATATGAAAAGGCATCTGGTGCGAAACTGCATTGGACGAAATCAGGGATCATGAACATTGGGCAAGGCATAGGCGCGATCGGTCATGGCCAGCTTAAAGAGATCACTAGGATGACGTGTCTCGGTGTCGATTTTCGGAACACCATCCGCCACACCATTGCCGCCAATTATAAGCAATTGCTCAACAAAATTCGTGCTTGTGCGAAGTTACATAGCGTCAGGAAATTGGACGAGCTTCAAAAGGTTGAATTGGCCAATATTTATATCACTGCCAAAATCAATTATGTGGCTCAAGTTTTGCCCATCCCCACCGATATAGCCAAATGCATGCTGTCCGCGCTTGGACACTTTGTATGTCGTGGCCAGATCTTTAAAGTTCGATATGACACCTTGACACTCCCAACGCGAGATGGCGGACTCAGTCTCACCGATGTACACAAAAAAGCGAAAGCTCTTTATTTCTGCAAAACTTACAAGCTATGGAAACAGTCACCGACCAGTCTGACCGCTCTTGTCCTGAATGAAATCGCACCGACTGATCTTCAACCGCCAATTGATGTGCACCATATACCGACTGCGCTCTACCACTTCAAGAGTTTTCTCTTAGAGTATAGTTATGTCCATACAACAGTCTCTGAAAAGAATTTGACGACAGTTAAGGCAATCTACAACTCCTTTGTGGCAACTAAATCACGGAATGTTATCGAACAAAAATTTCCAAACTACAACTGGGACGCGACGTGGCAAAACATCCACAGCCCCTACTTACCTTCGCAAGTAAAGGCGACGTGGTACGCTGCCGTCAATAGAAAAATCCCGACGCAGTCCAGGCTTCATGCAATTCATTTGCAGGACTCGCCAATGTGTGTCACGTGTAATCTCATAGACAGCGAAGAACACCGTTTCGTCTGTGGTACCACGAAAGATATATGGGGTTACGCCCGACAGAAACTGTCGAGCATCAAGAGGACCTCACCATCTGCGATAACGCCAGCTGACTTTCTCAACCCTGAAGCAATCCCATTTCCCAGGACAAAGCGGAATGCTGTCAACTGGATAATAGGTCACACAGTGCACTATATTTTTGGTACTGGCGATAAGAACAAAGACGATTTCGTTCTATACCTGACCCTGCAGCACAGCATGATCGCACGCGAACGTAACTACAAGGCGACCTTTGCCAACTTTTTAAGCAAGACCATTGTGTGATATGCGATTCGACACTCGACCCGTCAGTCTTGCCATGACGGGGAACGTAATATTTAAAGAACGCCCGAAACTATACCACGAGACATGAATGCATGTTTAACCTTCTTTCGAAGTAAGGCGAAACCGACTATTCGCTACATCATTGAGGAGCAGCAGAGGACAATAACAGACGAAAGATGTGAAGACAACACTAGAGAAAAAAACAAACACTTTTCGTTTTCTTATATTTTGCACCAACAAAGGAGAAGATTCCTTTTTAATCACTTATTTCTTATTTATTTATTTATTAATCCTAACCAGAAAAGGTACTTTAGTTCGACACTGCTTAACATAGTTGATAGTGTCATCATTTTTTTTTGCCGTTAACGCCTCACTCACCTAGAAGAAATGGATTGAGTTCTGGTGGAAGAATGGATCCCTTCTGGAAGATCCTCATAAAAAAAAAAAAAAAAGAAAAATAGAAAAATAGAAAAAAAAAAAAAAAAAAAAAAAAAAAAAAAAAAAAAAAAAAAAAGTGGTAGAGCACTGGTCTAATAAAAAAAAAGAAAAAAAAAAAAAAAAAAAAAAAAAAAAAAATGGTTTAGGCGTCTGACTAGAAATCAGATTCAAAAAAAAAAAAAAAAAAAAAAAAAAAAGTCGGTAGAGTGTCAGACTCTTAATCCCAGGGTCGTGGGTTCGAGCCAGACACTGGGCGGAACGGAATTTTGTTCCGCTGCAGGTGTAAAATATAAAAAAAAAAAAAAAAAAAAAAAAAAAAAAAAAAAAAAAAAAAAGTTGGCAGATCGTTCGCTTAGTGTGTGAAAGGTCTCGGGTTCAAGCCCCGGCGCCTACATGTTTTGTGGTCAGTGCATGGTAAGTGCTGGTCGCGGCGAACCTAAAGGCACGCAAGAAGTTGCAAAACCAGCGTCACAGACTGATATGATGTGTACTGACATAAGGAGAGCAAGATGTAAGTGTGGGGACCGGCTGTTATCGAGGTGTCATCGAGTGCAGATCTGTCTAAGGTATCAAGGCTTAACGTCATTGAAGTCTAGAGAGTGGACAACACGTTCGTCATACTCAGAGCGATGTCCGAACTCTATTTTCGACGTTATGCGTGCCACTTTCATTGTGGCCAACTACGATTCGATACAGAATGCACGAAACCTGAAAGACACCCTCACTGATACATAGAGAGTAGGATTTGTCTGCGGAATAATGGGAGTGCAAGGGTCTGTGACGTTGATATGGCTGTATGTAGCACTATTAGTCACTGGGGGGGTGGGCGTAGCTCAGGTGGTAGAGCGCCCGGTTGGCGTGCGAGAGGTACTGGGATCGATACCCAGCGCCTCCAGAATTTTTAACACACCTACATTCGCACCTTGCCATGCAAGTGGAATAATTCACAACTAGCAGAGGTGTCTAGGCAGATACAAGCGAACGATTAGCATCCACAATTGGCAAGCGTGCTTTTATTCGTTCACAGGAAGCACCCTCCTCCCACACCTACACTTAATTTAGAAACAGTACAAGTGTTCCCATAATATTCTCAAGCCTACGTCGGAATGATATGCCTTTTGCCGAGTTCACGTAAATCCCACTGCACGTTCCCATTCTTTGCGTGCAGTCGGCTGCTACTGGTGTTGCTGGTTGTGACTGCTGATAACAGATGCCGTAGCAATCAATTCATGGAGTGAATTGTATGTTTTGAGATAGTCTGTCTCTGACAAGCAAGCGCAGGTGATATAGGTGCGAACACAGGAAGCTTGCAGCCCCTCGCTGCCTGCAGACACAGAGCAGCCACACTGAGAGAGCGGCCTAAGCCGTAGGCGAAATGTGCTCATTCGCTTTGGTGCGACGTGGAACTATAAATAAGGCTGCCACTAGCGTGAGCGTCGTGTAAAGTCGGAAAAGTCGGCTGCATGGGTGATTGCCAAGTTTGGGGAGCGTTTCGGAGTATGATCAGTGCAATGGAGACGCGGAAACTTGTTGTGGCCCAGTGTTTTGCAGTTGGACGACAAGAGTGGTACACAGTAGCAAAGAGCGAGGCACTGAGATGGCATGAACAATGGAGTGCACAATGGGGCTCGAGATGTGCTTGTTATCTCAGGTGCTGTGTGATTGTCGACAAGGAGTGAAATGGACCAATTTGTGACCGCCCTTTCAATTTAAGACGTTAAAAACAGACGGAATTTGCATTCGTAATACCAGAGCATCGAAACTACTTGGAACTCTTGTGTATATGAACGTGTCCGCGCCTTTGTACTCTGGTACCTTCGCCGCTACAAACCAACCAACCATCGTGTCCGTGCACATCAGAGTCGCAAAGAATGGAGAATAGGCAGGCTTTGTCGTGTGTGCAGCCGTAGCTCAGTTGGCAGATCGTTCGCTTAGTGTGTGAAAGGTCTCGGGTTCAAGCCCCGGCGCCTACATGTTTTGTGGTCAGTGCATGGTAAGTGCTGGTCGCGGCGAACCTAAAGGCACGCAAGAAGTTGCAAAACCAGCGTCACAGACTGATATGATGTGTACTGACATAAGGAGAGCAAGATGTAAGTGTGGGGACCGGCTGTTATCGAGGTGTCATCGAGTGCAGATCTGTCTAAGGTATCAAGGCTTAACGTCATTGAAGTCTAGAGAGTGGACAACACGTTCGTCATACTCAGAGCGATGTCCGAACTCTATTTTCGACGTTATGCGTGCCACTTTCATTGTGGCCAACTACGATTCGATACAGAATGCACGAAACCTGAAAGACACCCTCACTGATACATAGAGAGTAGGATTTGTCTGCGGAATAATGGGAGTGCAAGGGTCTGTGACGTTGATATGGCTGTATGTAGCACTATTTGTCACAGGGGGGGTGGGCGTAGCTCAGGTGGTAGAGCGCCCGGTTGGCGTGCGAGAGGTACTGGGATCGATACCCAGCGCCTCCAGAATTTTTAACACACCTACATTCGCACCTTGCCATGCAAGTGGAATAATTCACAACTAGCAGAGGTGTCTAGGCAGATACAAGCGAACGATTAGCATCCACAATTGGCAAGCGTGCTTTTATTCGTTCACAGGAAGCACCCTCCTCCCACACCTACACTTAATTTAGAAACAGTACAAGTGTTCCCATAATATTCTCAAGCCTACGTCGGAAAGATATGCCTTTTGCCGAGTTCACGTAAATCCCACTGCACGTTCCCATTCTTTGCGTGCAGTCGGCTGCTACTGCTGTTGCTGGTTGTGACTGCTGATAACAGATGCCGTAGCAATCAATTCATGGAGTGAATTGTATGTTTTGAGATAGTCTGTCTCTGACAAGCAAGCGCAGGTGATATAGGTGCGAACACAGGAAGCTTGCAGCCCCTCGCTGCCTGCAGACACAGAGCAGCCACACTGAGAGAGCGGCCTAAGCCGTAGGCGAAATGTGCTCATTCGCTTTGGTGCGACGTGGAACTATAAATAAGGCTGCCACTAGCGTGAGCGTCGTGTAAAGTCGGAAAAGTCGGCTGCATGGGTGATTGCCAAGTTTGGGGAGCGTTTCGGAGTATGATCAGTGCAATGGAGACGCGGAAACTTGTTGTGGCCCAGTGTTTTGCAGTTGGACGACAAGAGTGGTACACAGTAGCAAAGAGCGAGGCACTGAGATGGCATGAACAATGGAGTGCACAATGGGGCTCGAGATGTGCTTGTTATCTCAGGTGCTGTGTGATTGTCGACAAGGAGTGAAATGGACCAATTTGTGACCGCCCTTTCAATTTAAGACGTTAAAAACAGACGGAATTTGCATTCGTAATACCAGAGCATCGAAACTACTTGGAACTCTTGTGTATATGAACGTGTCCGCGCCTTTGTACTCTGGTACCTTCGCCGCTACAAACCAACCAACCATCGTGTCCGTGCACATCAGAGTCGCAAAGAATGGAGAATAGGCAGGCTTTGTCGTGTGTGCAGCCGTAGCTCAGTTGGCAGATCGTTCGCTTAGTGTGTGAAAGGTCTCGGGTTCAAGCCCCGGCGCCTACATGTTTTGTGGTCAGTGCATGGTAAGTGCTGGTCGCGGCGAACCTAAAGGCACGCAAGAAGTTGCAAAACCAGCGTCACAGACTGATATGATGTGTACTGACATAAGGAGAGCAAGATGTAAGTGTGGGGACCGGCTGTTATCGAGGTGTCATCGAGTGCAGATCTGTCTAAGGTATCAAGGCTTAACGTCATTGAAGTCTAGAGAGTGGACAACACGTTCGTCATACTCAGAGCGATGTCCGAACTCTATTTTCGACGTTATGCGTGCCACTTTCATTGTGGCCAACTACGATTCGATACAGAATGCACGAAACCTGAAAGAGACCCTCACTGATACATAGAGAGTAGGATTTGTCTGCGGAATAATGGGAGTGCAAGGGTCTGTGACGTTGATATGGCTGTATGTAGCACTATTAGTCACCGGGGGGGTGGGCGTAGCTCAGGTGGTAGAGCGTTCGGTTGGCGTGCGAGAGGTACTGGGATCGATACCCAGCGCCTCCAGAATTTTTAACACACATACATTCGCACCTTGCCATGCAAGTGGAATAATTCACAACTAGCAGAGGTGTCTAGGCAGATACAAGCGAACGATTAGCATCCACAATTGGCAAGCGTGCTTTTATTCGTGCACAGGAAGCACCCTCCTCCCACACCTACACTTAATTTAGAAACAGTACAAGTGTTCCCATAATATTCTCAAGCCTACGTCGGAAAGATATGCCTTTTGCCGAGTTCACGTAAATCCCACTGCACGTTCCCATTCTTTGCGTGCAGTCGGCTGCTACTGGTGTTGCTGGTTGTGACTGCTGATAACAGATGCCGTAGCAATCAATTCATGGAGTGAATTGTATGTTTTGAGATAGTCTGTCTCTGACAAGCAAGCGCAGGTGATATAGGTGCGAACACAGGAAGCTTGCAGCCCCTCGCTGCCTGCAGACACAGAGCAGCCACACTGAGAGAGCGGCCTAAGCCGTAGGCGAAATGTGCTCATTCGCTTTGGTGCGACGTGGAACTATAAATAAGGCTGCCACTAGCGTGAGCGTCGTGTAAAGTCGGAAAAGTCGGCTGCATGGGTGATTGCCAAGTTTGGGGAGCGTTTCGGAGTATGATCAGTGCAATGGAGACGCGGAAACTTGTTGTGGCCCAGTGTTTTGCAGTTGGACGACAAGAGTGGTACACAGTAGCAAAGAGCGAGGCACTGAGATGGCATGAACAATGATGTGCACAATGGGGCTCGAGATGTGCTTGTTATCTCAGGTGCTGTGTGATTGTCGACAAGGAGTGAAATGGACCAATTTGTGACCGCCCTTTCAATTTAAGACGTTAAAAACAGACGGAATTTGCATTCGTAATACCAGAGCATCGAAACTACTTGGAACTCTTGTGTATATGAACGTGTCCGCGCCTTTGTACTCTGGTACCTTCGCCGCTACAAACCAACCAACCATCGTGTCCGTGCACATCAGAGTCGCAAAGAATGGAGAATAGGCAGGCGTTGTCGTGTGTGCAGCCGTAGCTCAGTTGGCAGATCGTTCGCTTAGTGTGTGAAAGGTCTCGGGTTCAAGCCCCGGCGCCTACATGTTTTGTGGTCAGTGCATGGTAAGTGCTGGTCGCGGCGAACCTAAAGGCACGCAAGAAGTTGCAAAACCAGCGTCACAGACTGATATGATGTGTACTGACATAAGGAGAGCAAGATGTAAGTGTGGGGACCGGCTGTTATCGAGGTGTCATCGAGTGCAGATCTGTCTAAGGTATCAAGGCTTAACGTCATTGAAGTCTAGAGAGTGGACAACACGTTCGTCATACTCAGAGCGATGTCCGAACTCTATTTTCGACGTTATGCGTGCCACTTTCATTGTGGCCAACTACGATTCGATACAGAATGCACGAAACCTGAAAGACACCCTCACTGATACATAGAGAGTATGATTTGTCTGCGGAATAATGGGAGTGCAAGGGTCTGTGACGTTGATATGGCTGTATGTAGCACTATTAGTCACCGGGGGGGTGGGCGTAGCTCAGGTGGTAGAGCGCTCGGTTGGCGTGCGAGAGGTACTGGGATCGATACCCAGCGCCTCCAGAATTTTTAACACACCTACATTCGCACCTTGCCATGCAAGTGGAATAATTCACAACTAGCAGAGGTGTCTAGGCAGATACAAGCGAACGATTAGCATCCACAATTGGCAAGCGTGCTTTTATTCGTGCGCAGGAAGCACCCTCCTCCCACACCTACACTTAATTTAGAAACAGTACAAGTGTTCCCATAATATTCTCAAGCCTACGTCGGAAAGATATGCCTTTTGCCGAGTTCACGTAAATCCCACTGCACGTTCCCATTCTTTGCGTGCAGTCGGCTGCTACTGGTGTTGCTGGTTGTGACTGCTGATAACAGATGCCGTAGCAATCAATTCATGGAGTGAATTGTATGTTTTGAGATAGTCTGTCTCTGACAAGCAAGCGCAGGTGATATAGGTGCGAACACAGGAAGCTTGCAGCCCCTCGCTGCCTGCAGACACAGAGCAGCCACACTGAGAGAGCGGCCTAAGCCGTAGGCGAAATGTGCTCATTCGCTTTGGTGCGACGTGGAACTATAAATAAGGCTGCCACTAGCGTGAGCGTCGTGTAAAGTCGGAAAAGTCGGCTGCATGGGTGATTGCCAAGTTTGGGGAGCGTTTCGGAGTATGATCAGTGCAATGGAGACGCGGAAACTTGTTGTGGCCCAGTGTTTTGCAGTTGGACGACAAGAGTGGTACACAGTAGCAAAGAGCGAGGCACTGAGATGGCATGAACAATGGAGTGCACAATGGGGCTCGAGATGTGCTTGTTATCTCAGATGCTGTGTGATTGTCGACAAGGAGTGAAAGGGACCAATTTGTGACCGCCCTTTCAATTTAAGACGTTAAAAACACACGGAATTTGCATTCGTAATACCAGAGCATCGAAACTACTTGGAACTCTTGTGTATATGAACGTGTCCGCGCCTTTGTACTCTGGTACCTTCGCCGCTACAAACCAACCAACCATCGTGTCCGTGCACATCAGAGTCGCAAAGAATGGAGAATAGGCAGGCTTTGTCGTGTGTGCAGCCGTAGCTCAGTTGGCAGATCGTTCGCTTAGTGTGTGAAAGGTCTCGGGTTAAAGCCCCGGCGCCTACATGTTTTGTGGTCAGTGCATGGTAAGTGCTGGTCGCGGCGAACCTAAAGGCACGCAAGAAGTTGCAAAATCAGCGTCACAGACTGATATGATGTGTACTGACATAAGGAGAGCAAGATGTAAGTGTGGGGACCGGCTGTTATCGAGGTGTCATCGAGTGCAGATCTGTCTAAGGTATCAAGGCTTAACGTCATTGAAGTCTAGAGAGTGGACAACACGTTCGTCATACTCAGAGCGATGTCCGAACTCTATTTTCGACGTTATGCGTGCCACTTTCATTGTGGCCAACTACGATTCGATACAGAATGCACGAAACCTGAAAGAGACCCTCACTGATACATAGAGAGTAGGATTTGTCTGCGGAATAATGGGAGTGCAAGGGTCTGTGACGTTGATATGGCTGTATGTAGCACTATTAGTGACCGGGGGGGTGGGCGTAGCTCAGGTGGTAGAGCGTTCGGTTGGCGTGCGAGAGGTACTGGGATCGATACCCAGCGCCTCCAGAATTTTTAACACACATACATTCGCACCTTGCCATGCAAGTGGAATAATTCACAACTAGCAGAGGTGTCTAGGCAGATACAAGCGAACGATTAGCATCCACAATTGGCAAGCGTGCTTTTATTCGTGCGCAGGAAGCACCCTCCTCCCACACCTACACTTAATTTAGAAACAGTACAAGTGTTCCCATAATATTCTCAAGCCTACGTCGGAAAGATATGCCTTTTGCCGAGTTCACGTAAATCCCACTGCACGTTCCCATTCTTTGCGTGCAGTCGGCTGCTACTGGTGTTGCTGGTTGTGACTGCTGATAACAGATGCCGTAGCAATCAATTCATGGAGTGAATTGTATGTTTTGAGATAGTCTGTCTCTGACAAGCAAGCGCAGGTGATATAGGTGCGAACACAGGAAGCTTGCTGCCCCTCGCTGCCTGCAGACACAGAGCAGCCACACTGAGAGAGCGGCCTAAGCCGTAGGCGAAATGTGCTCATTCGCTTTGGCGCGACGTCGAACTATAAATAAGGCTGCCACTAGCGTGAGCGTCGTGTAAAGTCGGAAAAGTCGGCTGCATGGGTGATTGCCAAGGTTGGGTTAGCGTTTCGGAGTATGATCAGTGCAATGGAGACGCGGAAACTTGTTGTGGCCCAGTGTTTTGCAGTTGGACGACAGAGTGGTACACAGTAGCAAAGAGCGAGGCACTGAGATGGCATGAACAATGGAGTGCACAATGGGGCTCGAGATGTGCTTGTTATCTCAGGTGCTGTGTGATTGTCGACAAGGAGTGAAATGGACCAATTTGTGACCGCCCTTTCAATTTAAGACGTTAAAAACAGACGGAATTTGCATTCGTAATACCAGAGCATCGAAACTACTTGGAACTCTTGTGTATATGAACGTGTCCGCGCCTTTGTACTCTGGTACCTTCGCCGCTACAAACCAACCAACCATCGTGTCCGTGCACATCAGAGTCGCAAAGAATGGAGAATAGGCAGGCTTTGTCGTGTGTGCAGCCGTAGCTCATTTGGCAGATCGTTCGCTTAGTGTGTGAAAGGTCTCGGGTTCAAGCCCCGGCGCCTCCATGTTTTGTGGTCAGTGCATGGTAAGTGCTGGTCGCGGCGAACCTAAAGGCACGCAAGAAGTTGCAAAACCAGCGTCACAGACTGATATGATGTGTACTGACATAAGGAGAGCAAGATGTAAGTGTGGGCACCGGCTGTTATCGAGGTGTCATCGAGTGCAGATCTGTCTAAGGTATCAAGGCTTAACGTCATTGAAGTCTAGAGAGTGGACAACACGTTCGTCATACTCAGAGCGATGTCCGAACTCTATTTTCGACGTTATGCGTGCCACTTTCATTGTGGCCAACTACGATTCGATACAGAATGCACGAAACCTGAAAGACACCCTCACTGATACATAGAGAGTAGGATTTGTCTGCGGAATAATGGGAGTGCAAGGGTCTGTGACGTTGATATGGCTGTATGTAGCACTATTAGTCAGCGGGGGGGTGGGCGTAGCTTAGGTGGTAGAGCGCTCGGTTGGCGTGCGAGAGGTACTGGGATCGATACCCAGCGCCTCCAGAATTTTTAACAACACCTACATTCGCACCTTGCCATGCAAGTGGAATAATTCACAACTAGCAGAGGTGTCTAGGCAGATACAAGCGAACGATTAGCATCCACAATTGGCAAGCGTGCTTTTATTCGTGCGCAGGAAGCACCCTCCTCCCACACCTACACTTAATTTAGAAACAGTACAAGTGTTCCCATAATATTCTCAAGCCTACGTCGGAAAGATATGCCTTTTGCCGAGTTCACGTAAATCCCACTGCACGTTCCCATTCTTTGCGTGCAGTCGGCTGCTACTGGTGTTGCTGGTTGTGACTGCTGATAACAGATGCCGTAGCAATCAATTCATGGAGTGAATTGTATGTTTTGAGATAGTCTGTCTCTGACAAGCAAGCGCAGGTGATATAGGTGCGAACACAGGAAGCTTGCAGCCCCTCGCTGCCTGCAGACACAGAGCAGCCACACTGAGAGAGCGGCCTAAGCCGTAGGCGAAATGTGCTCATTCGCTTTGGTGCGACGTGGAACTATAAATAAGGCTGCCACTAGCGTGAGCGTCGTGTAAAGTCGGAAAAGTCGGCTGCATGGGTGATTGCCAAGTTTGGGGAGCGTTTCGGAGTATGATCAGTGCAATGGAGACGCGGAAACTTGTTGTGGCCCAGTGTTTTGCAGTTGGACGACAAGAGTGGTACACAGTAGCAAAGAGCGAGGCACTGAGATGGCATGAACAATGGAGTGCACAATGGGGCTCGGAATGTGCTTGTTATCTCAGGTGCTGTGTGTTTGTCGACAAGGAGTGAAATGGACCAATTTGTGACCGCCCTTTCAATTTAAGACGTTAAAAACAGACGGAATTTGCATTCGTAATACCAGAGCATCGAAACTACTTGGAACTCTTGTGTATATGAACGTGTCCGCGCCTTTGTACTCTGGTACCTTCGCCGCTACAAACCAACAACCATCGTGTCCGTGCACATCAGAGTCGCAAAGAATGGAGAATAGGCAGGCTTTGTCGTGTGTGCAGCCGTAGCTCAGTTGGCAGATCGTTCGCTTAGTGTGTGAAAGGTCTCGGGTTCAAGCCCCGGCGCCTACATGTTTTGTGGTCAGTGCATGGTAAGTGCTGGTCGCGGCGAACCTAAAGGCACGCAAGAAGTTGCAAAACCAGCGTCACAGACTGATATGATGTGTACTGACATAAGGAGAGCAAGATGTAAGTGTGGGGACCGGCTGTTATCGAGGTGTCATCGAGTGCAGATCTGTCTAAGGTATCAAGGCTTAACGTCATTGAAGTCTAGAGAGTGGACAACACGTTCGTCATACTCAGAGCGATGTCCGAACTCTATTTTCGACGTTATGCGTGCCACTTTCATTGTAGCCAACTACGATTCGATACAGAATGCACGAAACCTGAAAGACACCCTCACTGATACATAGAGAGTAGGATTTGTCTGCGGAATAATGGGAGTGCAAGGGTCTGTGACGTTGATATGGCTGTATGTAGCACTATTAGTCACCGGGGGGGGGGGGGGGGAGTGGGCGTAGCTCAGGTGGTAGAGCGCTCGGTTGGCGTGCGAGAGGTACTGGGATCGATACCCAGCGCCTCCAGAATTTTTAACACACCTACATTCGCACCTTGCCATGCAAGTGGAATAATTCACAACCAGCAGAGGTGTCTAGGCAGATACAAGCGAACGATTAGCATCCACAATTGGCAAGCGTGCTTTTATTTGTGCGCAGGAAGCACCCTCCTCCCACACCTACACTTAATTTAGAAACAGTACATGTGTTCCCATAATATTCTCAAGCCTACGTCGGAAAGATATGCCTTTTGCCGAGTTCACGTAAATCCCACTGCACGTTCCCATTCTTTGCGTGCAGTCGGCTGCTACTGGTGTTGCTGGTTGTGACTGCTGATAACAGATGCCGTAGCAATCAATTCATGGAGTGAATTGTATGTTTTGAGATAGTCTGTCTCTGACAAGCAAGCGCAGGTGATATAGGTGCGAACACAGGAAGCTTGCAGCCCCTCGCTGCCTGCAGACACAGAGCAGCCACACTGAGAGAGCGGCCTAAGCCGTAGGCGAAATGTGCTCATTCGCTTTGGTGCGACGTGGAACTATAAATAAGGCTGCCACTAGCGTGAGCGTCGTGTAAAGTCGGAAAAGTCGGCTGCATGGGTGATTGCCAAGTTTGGGGAGCGTTTCGGAGTATGATCAGTGCAATGGAGACGCGGAAACTTGTTGTGGCCCAGTGTTTTGCAGTTGGACGACAAGAGTGGTACATAGTAGCAAAGAGCGAGGCACTGAGATGGCATGAACAATGGAGTGCACAATGGGGCTCGGAATGTGCTTGTTATCTCAGGTGCTGTGTGATTGTCGACAAGGAGTGAAATGGACCAATTTGTGACCGCCCTTTCAATTTAAGACGTTAAAAACAGACGGAATTTGCATTCGTAATACCAGAGCATCGAAACTACTTGGAACTCTTGTGTATATGAACGTGTCCGCGCCTTTGTACTCTGGTACCTTCGCCGCTACAAACCAACCAACCATCGTGTCCGTGCACATCAGAGTCGCAAAGAATGGAGAATAGGCAGGCTTTGTCGTGTGTGCAGCCGTAGCTCAGTTGGCAGATCGTTCGCTTAGTGTGTGAAAGGTCTCGGGTTCAAGCCCCGGCGCCTACATGTTTTGTGGTCAGTGCATGGTAAGTGCTGGTCGCGGCGAACCTAAAGGCACGCAAGAAGTTGCAAAACCAGCGTCACAGACTGATATGATGTGTACTGACATAAGGAGAGCAAGATGTAAGTGTGGGGACCGGCTGTTATCGAGGTGTCATCGAGTGCAGATCTGTCTAAGGTATCAAGGCTTAACGTCATTGAAGTCTAGAGAGTGGACAACACGTTCGTCATACTCAGAGCGATGTCCGAACTCTATTTTCGACGTTATGCGTGCCACTTTCATTGTAGCCAACTACGATTCGATACAGAATGCACGAAACCTGAAAGACACCCTCACTGATACATAGAGAGTAGGATTTGTCTGCGGAATAATGGGAGTGCAAGGGTCTGTGACGTTGATATGGCTGTATGTAGCACTATTAGTCACCGGGGGGGGGGGGGGGGGGGCGTAGCTCAGGTGGTAGAGCGCTCGGTTGGCGTGCGAGAGGTACTCGGATCGATACCCAGCGCCTCCAGAATTTTTAACACACCTACATTCGCACCTTGCCATGCAAGTGGAATAATTCACAACTAGCAGAGGTGTCTAGGCAGATACAAGCGAACGATTAGCATCCACAATTGGCAAGCGTGCTTTTATTTGTGCGCAGGAAGCACCCTCCTCCCACACCTACACTTAATTTAGAAACAGTACAAGTGTTCCCATAATATTCTCAAGCCTACGTCGGAAAGATATGCCTTTTGCCGAGTTCACGTAAATCCCACTGCACGTTCCCATTCTTTGCGTGCAGTCGGCTGCTACTGGTGTTGCTGGTTGTGACTGCTGATAACAGATGCCGTAGCAATCAATTCATGGAGTGAATTGTATGTTTTGAGATAGTCTGTCTCTGACAAGCAAGCGCAGGTGATATAGGTGCGAACACAGGAAGCTTGCAGCCCCTCGCTGCCTGCAGACACAGAGCAGCCACACTGAGAGAGCGGCCTAAGCCGTAGGCGAAATGTGCTCATTCGCTTTGGTGCGACGTGGAACTATAAATAAGGCTGCCACTAGCGTGAGCGTCGTGTAAAGTCGGAAAAGTCGGCTGCATGGGTGATTGCCAAGTTTGGGGAGCGTTTCGGAGTATGATCAGTGCAATGGAGACGCGGAAACTTGTTGTGGCCCAGTGTTTTGCAGTTGGACGACAAGAGTGGTACATAGTAGCAAAGAGCGAGGCACTGAGATGGCATGAACAATGGAGTGCACAATGGGGCTCGGAATGTGCTTGTTATCTCAGGTGCTGTGTGATTGTCGACAAGGAGTGAAATGGACCAATTTGTGACCGCCCTTTCAATTTAAGACGTTAAAAACAGACGGAATTTGCATTCGTAATACCAGAGCATCGAAACTACTTGGAACTCTTGTGTATATGAACGTGTCCGCGCCTTTGTACTCTGGTACCTTCGCCGCTACAAACCAACCAACCATCGTGTCCGTGCACATCAGAGTCGCAAAGAATGGAGAATAGGCAGGCTTTGTCGTGTGTGCAGCCGTAGCTCAGTTGGCAGATCGTTCGTTTAGTGTGTGAAAGGTCTCGGGTTCAAGCCCCGGCGCCTACATGTTTTGTGGTCAGTGCATGGTAAGTGCTGGTCGCGGCGAACCTAAAGGCACGCAAGAAGTTGCAAAACCAGCGTCACAGACTGATATGATGTGTACTGACATAAGGAGAGCAAGATGTAAGTGTGGGGACCGGCTGTTATCGAGGTGTCATCGAGTGCAGATCTGTCTAAGGTATCAAGGCTTAACGTCATTGAAGTCTAGAGAGTGGACAACACGTTCGTCATACTCAGAGCGATGTCCGAACTCTATTTTCGACGTTATGCGTGCCACTTTCATTGTAGCCAACTACGATTCGATACAGAATGCACGAAACCTGAAAGACACCCTCACTGATACATAGAGAGTAGGATTTGTCTGCGGAATAATGGGAGTGCAAGGGTCTGTGACGTTGATATGGCTGTATGTAGCACTATTAGTCACCGGGGGGGGGGGGGAGGTGGGCGTAGCTCAGGTGGTAGAGCGCTCGGTTGGCGTGCGAGAGGTACTCGGATCGATACCCAGCGCCTCCAGAATTTTTAACACACCTACATTCGCACCTTGCCATGCAAGTGGAATAATTCACAACTAGCAGAGGTGTCTAGGCAGATACAAGCGAACGATTAGCATCCACAATTGGCAAGCGTGCTTTTATTTGTGCGCAGGAAGCACCCTCCTCCCACACCTACACTTAATTTAGAAACAGTACAAGTGTTCCCATAATATTCTCAAGCCTACGTCGGAAAGATATGCCTTTTGCCGAGTTCACGTAAATCCCACTGCACGTTCCCATTCTTTGCGTGCAGTCGGCTGCTACTGGTGTTGCTGGTTGTGACTGCTGATAACAGATGCCGTAGCAATCAATTCATGGAGTGAATTGTATGTTTTGAGATAGTCTGTCTCTGACAAGCAAGCGCAGGTGATATAGGTGCGAACACAGGAAGCTTGCAGCCCCTCGCTGCCTGCAGACACAGAGCAGCCACACTGAGAGAGCGGCCTAAGCCGTAGGCGAAATGTGCTCATTCGCTTTGGTGCGACGTGGAACTATAAATAAGGCTGCCACTAGCGTGAGCGTCGTGTAAAGTCGGAAAAGTCGGCTGCATGGGTGATTGCCAAGTTTGGGGAGCGTTTCGGAGTATGATCAGTGCAATGGAGACGCGGAAACTTGTTGTGGCCCAGTGTTTTGCAGTTGGACGACAAGAGTGGTACATAGTAGCAAAGAGCGAGGCACTGAGATGGCATGAACAATGGAGTGCACAATGGGGCTCGGAATGTGCTTGTTATCTCAGGTGCTGTGTGATTGTCGACAAGGAGTGAAATGGACCAATTTGTGACCGCCCTTTCAATTTAAGACGTTAAAAACAGACGGAATTTGCATTCGTAATACCAGAGCATCGAAACTACTTGGAACTCTTGTGTATATGAACGTGTCCGCGCCTTTGTACTCTGGTACCTTCGCCGCTACAAACCAACCAACCATCGTGTCCGTGCACATCAGAGTCGCAAAGAATGGAGAATAGGCAGGCTTTGTCGTGTGTGCAGCCGTAGCTCAGTTGGCAGATCGTTCGCTTAGTGTGTGAAAGGTCTCGGGTTCAAGCCCCGGCGCCTACATGTTTTGTGGTCAGTGCATGGTAAGTGCTGGTCGCGGCGAACCTAAAGGCACGCAAGAAGTTGCAAAACCAGCGTCACAGACTGATATGATGTGTACTGACATAAGGAGAGCAAGATGTAAGTGTGGGCACCGGCTGTTATCGAGGTGTCATCGAGTGCAGATCTGTCTAAGGTATCAAGGCTTAACGTCATTGAAGTCTAGAGAGTGGACAACACGTTCGTCATACTCAGAGCGATGTCCGAACTCTATTTTCGACGTTATGCGTGCCACTTTCATTGTAGCCAACTACGATTCGATACAGAATGCACGAAATCTGAAAGACACCCTCACTGATACATAGAGAGTAGGATTTGTCTGCGGAATAATGGGAGCGCAAGGGTCTGTGACGTTGATATGGCTGTATGTAGCACTATTAGTCACCGGGGGGGTGGGCGTAGCTCAGGCGGTAGAGCGCTCGGTTGGCGTGCGAGAGGTACTCGGATCGATACCCAGCGCCTCCAGAATTTTTAACACACCTACATTCGCACCTTGCCATGCAAGTGGAATAATTCACAACTAGCAGAGGTGTCTAGGCAGATACAAGCGAACGATTAGCATCCACAATTGGCAAGCGTGCTTTTATTCGTGCGCAGGAAGCACCCTCCTCCCACACCTACACTTAATTTAGAAACAGTACAAGTGTTCCCATAATATTCTCAAGCCTACGTCGGAAAGATATGCCTTTTGCCGAGTTCACGTAAATCCCACTGCACGTTCCCATTCTTTGCGTGCAGTCGGCTGCTACTGGTGTTGCTGGTTGTGACTGCTGATAACAGATGCCGTAGCAATCAATTCATGGAGTGAATTGTATGTTTTGAGATAGTCTGTCTCTGACAAGCAAGCGCAGGTGATATAGGTGCGAACACAGGAAGCTTGCAGCCCCTCGCTGCCTGCAGACACAGAGCAGCCACACTGAGAGAGCGGCCTAAGCCGTAGGCGAAATGTGCTCATTCGCTTTGGTGCGACGTGGAACTATAAATAAGGCTGCCACTAGCGTGAGCGTCGTGTAAAGTCGGAAAAGTCGGCTGCATGGGTGATTGCCAAGTTTGGGGAGCGTTTCGGAGTATGATCAGTGCAATGGAGACGCGGAAACTTGTTGTGGCCCAGTGTTTTGCAGTTGGACGACAAGAGTGGTACATAGTAGCAAAGAGCGAGGCACTGAGATGGCATGAACAATGGAGTGCACAATGGGGCTCGGAATGTGCTTGTTATCTCAGGTGCTGTGTGATTGTCGACAAGGAGTGAAATGGACCAATTTGTGACCGCCCTTTCAATTTAAGACGTTAAAAACAGACGGAATTTGCATTCGTAATACCAGAGCATCGAAACTACTTGGAACTCTTGTGTATATGAACGTGTCCGCGCCTTTGTACTCTGGTACCTTCGCCGCTACAAACCAACCAACCATCGTGTCCGTGCACATCAGAGTCGCAAAGAATGGAGAATAGGCAGGCTTTGTCGTGTGTGCAGCCGTAGCTCAGTTGGCAGATCGTTCGCTTAGTGTGTGAAAGGTCTCGGGTTCAAGCCCCGGCGCCTACATGTTTTGTGGTCAGTGCATGGTAAGTGCTGGTCGCGGCGAACCTAAAGGCACGCAAGAAGTTGCAAAACCAGCGTCACAGACTGATATGATGTGTACTGACATAAGGAGAGCAAGATGTAAGTGTGGGGACCGGCTGTTATCGAGGTGTCATCGAGTGCAGATCTGTCTAAGGTATCAAGGCTTAACGTCATTGAAGTCTAGAGAGTGGACAACACGTTCGTCATACTCAGAGCGATGTCCGAACTCTATTTTCGACGTTATGCGTGCCACTTTCATTGTAGCCAACTACGATTCGATACAGAATGCACGAAACCTGAAAGACACCCTCACTGATACATAGAGAGTAGGATTTGTCTGCGGAATAATAGGAGTGCAAGGGTCTGTGACGTTGATATGGCTGTATGTAGCACTATTAGTCACCGGGGGGGGGGGGGGGGGGGGGCGTAGCTCAGGTGGTAGAGCGCTCGGTTGGCGTGCGAGAGGTACTCGAATCGATACCCAGCGCCTCCAGAATTTTTAACACACCTACATTCGCACCTTGCCATGCAAGTGGAATAATTCACAACTAGCAGAGGTGTCTAGGCAGATACAAGCGAACGATTAGCATCCACAATTGGCAAGCGTGCTTTTATTCGTGCGCAGGAAGCACCCTCCTCCCACACCTACACTTAATTTAGAAACAGTACAAGTGTTCCCATAATATTCTCAAGCCTACGTCGGAAAGATATGCCTTTTGCCGAGTTCACGTAAATCCCACTGCACGTTCCCATTCTTTGCGTGCAGTCGGCTGCTACTGGTGTTGCTGGTTGTGACTGCTGATAACAGATGCCGTAGCAATCAATTCATGGAGTGAATTGTATATTTTGAGATAGTCTGTCTCTGACAAGCAAGCGCAGGTGATATAGGTGCGAACACAGGAAGCTTGCAGCCCCTCGCTGCCTGCAGACACAGAGCAGCCACACTGAGAGAGCGGCCTAAGCCGTAGGCGAAATGTGCTCATTCGCTTTGGTGCGACGTGGAACTATAAATAAGGCTGCCACTAGCGTGAGCGTCGTGTAAAGTCGGAAAAGTCGGCTGCATGGGTGATTGCCAAGTTTGGGGAGCGTTTCGGAGTATGATCAGTGCAATGGAGACGCGGAAACTTGTTGTGGCCCAGTGTTTTGCAGTTGGACGACAAGAGTGGTACATAGTAGCAAAGAGCGAGGCACTGAGATGGCATGAACAATGGAGTGCACAATGGGGCTCGGAATGTGCTTGTTATCTCAGGTGCTGTGTGATTGTCGACAAGGAGTGAAATGGACCAATTTGTGACCGCCCTTTCAATTTAAGACGTTAAAAACAGACGGAATTTGCATTCGTAATACCAGAGCATCGAAACTACTTGGAACTCTTGTGTATATGAACGTGTCCGCGCCTTTGTACTCTGGTACCTTCGCCGCTACAAACCAACCAACCATCGTGTCCGTGCACATCAGAGTCGCAAAGAATGGAGAATAGGCAGGCTTTGTCGTGTGTGCAGCCGTAGCTCAGTTGGCAGATCGTTCGCTTAGTGTGTGAAAGGTCTCGGGTTCAAGCCCCGGCGCCTACATGTTTTGTGGTCAGTGCATGGTAAGTGCTGGTCGCGGCGAACCTAAAGGCACGCAAGAAGTTGCAAAACCAGCGTCACAGACTGATATGATGTGTACTGACATAAGGAGAGCAAGATGTAAGTGTGGGGACCGGCTGTTATCGAGGTGTCATCGAGTGCAGATCTGTCTAAGGTATCAAGGCTTAACGTCATTGAAGTCTAGAGAGTGGACAACACGTTCGTCATACTCAGAGCGATGTCCGAACTCTATTTTCGACGTTATGCGTGCCACTTTCATTGTAGCCAACTACGATTCGATACAGAATGCACGAAACCTGAAAGACACCCTCACTGATACATAGAGAGTAGGATTTGTCTGCGGAATAATGGGAGTGCAAGGGTCTGTGACGTTGATATGGCTGTATGTAGCACTATTAGTCACCGGGGGGGGGGGGGGGGGGGGGGCGTAGCTCTGGTGGTAGAGCGCTCGGTTGGCGTGCGAGAGGTACTGGGATCGATACCCAGCGCCTCCAGAATTTTTAACACACCTACATTCGCACCTTGCCATGCAAGTGGAATAATTCACAACTAGCAGAGGTGTCTAGGCAGATACAAGCGAACGATTAGCATCCACAATTGGCAAGCGTGCTTTTATTCGTGCGCAGGAAGCACCCTCCTCCCACACCTACACTTAATTTAGAAACAGTACAAGTGTTCCCATAATATTCTCAAGCCTACGTCGGAAAGATATGCCTTTTGCCGAGTTCACGTAAATCCCACTGCACGTTCCCATTCTTTGCGTGCAGTCGGCTGCTACTGGTGTTGCTGGTTGTGACTGCTGATAACAGATGCCGTAGCAATCAATTCATGGAGTGAATTGTATGTTTTGAGATAGTCTGTCTCTGACAAGCAAGCGCAGGTGATATAGGTGCGAACACAGGAAGCTTGCAGCCCCTCGCTGCCTGCAGACACAGAGCAGCCACACTGAGAGAGCGGCCTAAGCCGTAGGCGAAATGTGCTCATTCGCTTTGGTGCGACGTGGAACTATAAATAAGGCTGCCACTAGCGTGAGCGTTGCGTGAGCGTCGTGTAAAGTCGGAAAAGTCGGCTGCATGGGTGATTGCCAAGTTTGGGGAGCGTTTCGGAGTATGATCAGTGCAATGGAGACGCGGAAACTTGTTGTGGCCCAGTGTTTTGCAGTTGGACGACAAGAGTGGTACACAGTAGCAAAGAGCGAGGCACTGAGATGGCATGAACAATGGAGTGCACAATGGGGCTCGAGATGTGCTTGTTATCTCAGGTGCTGTGTGATTGTCGACAAGGAGTGAAATGGACCAATTTGTGACCGCCCTTTCAATTTAAGACGTTAAAAACAGACGGAATTTGCATTCGTAATACCAGAGCATCGAAACTACTTGGAACTCTTGTGTATATGAACGTGTCCGCGCCTTTGTACTCTGGTACCTTCGCCGCTACAAACCAACCAACCATCGTGTCCGTGCACATCAGAGTCGCAAAGAATGGAGAATAGGCAGGCTTTGTCGTGTGTGCAGCCGTAGCTCAGTTGGCAGATCGTTCGCTTAGTGTGTGAAAGGTCTCGGGTTCAAGCCCCGGCGCCTACATGTTTTGTGGTCAGTGCATGGTAAGTGCTGGTCGCGGCGAACCTAAAGGCACGCAAGAAGTTGCAAAACCAGCGTCACAGACTGATATGATGTGTACTGACATAAGGAGAGCAAGATGTAAGTGTGGGGACCGGCTGTTATCGAGGTGTCATCGAGTGCAGATCTGTCTAAGGTATCAAGGCTTAACGTCATTGAAGTCTAGAGAGTGGACAACACGTTCGTCATACTCAGAGCGATGTCCGAACTCTATTTTGGACGTTGTGCGTGCCACTTTCATTGTAGCCAACTACGATTCGATACAGAATGCACGAAACCTGAAAGACACCCTCACTGATACATAGAGAGTAGGATTTGTCTGCGGAATAATGGGAGTGCAAGGGTCTGTGACGTTGATATGGCTGTATGTAGCACTGTTAGTCACCGGGGGGGGTGGGCGTAGCTCAGGTGGTAGAGCGCTCGGTTGGCGTGCGAGAGGTACTGGGATCGATACCCAGCGCCTCCAGAACTTTTAACACACCTACATTCGCACCTTGCCATGCAAGTGGAATAATTCACAACTAGCAGAGGTGTCTAGGCAGATACAAGCGAACGATTAGCATCCACAATTGGCAAGCGTGCTTTTATTCGTGCGCAGGAAGCACCCTCCTCCCACACCTACACTTAATTTAGAAACAGTACAAGTGTTCCCATAATATTCTCAAGCCTACGTCGGAAAGATATGCCTTTTGCCGAGTTCACGTAAATCCCACTGCACGTTCCCATTCTTTGCGTGCAGTCGGCTGCTACTGGTGTTGCTGGTTGTGACTGCTGATAACAGATGCCGTAGCAATCGATTCATGGAGTGAATTGTATGTTTTGAGATAGTCTGTCTCTGACAAGCAAGCGCAGGTGATATAGGTGCGAACACAGGAAGCTTGCAGCCCCTCGCTGCCTGCAGACACAGAGCAGCCACACTGAGAGAGCGGCCTAAGCCGTAGGCGAAATGTGCTCATTCGCTTTGGTGCGACGTGGAACTATAAATAAGGCTGCCACTAGCGTGAGCGTTGCGTGAGTGTCGTGTAAAGTCGGAAAAGTCGGCTGCATGGGTGATTGCCAAGTTTGGGGAGCGTTTCGGAGTATGATCAGTGCAATGGAGACGCGGAAACTTGTTGTGGCCCAGTGTTTTGCAGTTGGACGACAAGAGTGGTACACAGTAGCAAAGAGCGAGGCACTGAGATGGCATGAACAATGGAGTGCACAATGGGGCTCGAGATGTGCTTGTTATCTCAGGTGCTGTGTGATTGTCGACAAGGAGTGAAATGGACCAATTTGTGACCGCCCTTTCAATTTAAGACGTTAAAAACAGACGGAATTTGCATTCGTAATACCAGAGCATCGAAACTACTTGGAACTCTTGTGTATATGAACGTGTCCGCGCCTTTGTACTCTGGTACCTTCGCCGCTACAAACCAACCAACCATCGTGTCCGTGCACATCAGAGTCGCAAAGAATGGAGAATAGGCAGGCTTTGTCGTGTGTGCAGCCGTAGCTCAGTTGGCAGATCGTTCACTTAGTGTGTGAAAGGTCTCGGGTTCAAGCCCCGGCGCCTACATGTTTTGTGGTCAGTGCATGGTAAGTGCTGGTCGCGGCGAACCTAAAGGCACGCAAGAAGTTGCAAAACCAGCGTCACAGACTGATATGATGTGTACTGACATAAGGAGAGCAAGATGTAAGTGTGGGGACCGGCTGTTATCGAGGTGTCATCGAGTGCAGATCTGTCTAAGGTATCAAGGCTTAACGTCATTGAAGTCTAGAGAGTGGACAACACGTTCGTCATACTCAGAGCGATGTCCGAACTCTATTTTGGACGTTGTGCGTGCCACTTTCATTGTAGCCAACTACGATTCGATACAGAATGCACGAAACCTGAAAGACACCCTCACTGATACATAGAGAGTAGGATTTGTCTGCGGAATAATGGGAGTGCAAGGGTCTGTGACGTTGATATGGCTGTATGTAGCACTATTAGTCACCGGGGGGGGGGGGGGGGGGGTGGGCGTAGCTCAGGTGGTAGAGCGCTCGGTTGGCGTGCGAGAGGTACTGGGATCGATACCCAGCGCCTCCAGAATTTTTAACACACCTACATTCGCACCTTGCCATGCAAGTGGAATAATTCACAACTAGCAGAGGTGTCTAGGCAGATACAAGCGAACGATTAGCATCCACAATTGGCAAGCGTGCTTTTATTCGTGCGCAGGAAGCACCCTCCTCCCACACCTACACTTAATTTAGAAACAGTACAAGTGTTCCCATAATATTCTCAAGCCTACGTCGGAAAGATATGCCTTTTGCCGAGTTCACGTAAATCCCACTGCACGTTCCCATTCTTTGCGTGCAGTCGGCTGCTACTGCTGTTGCTGGTTGTGACTGCTGATAACAGATGCCGTAGCAATCAATTCATGGAGTGAATTGTATGTTTTGAGATAGTCTGTCTCTGACAAGCAAGCGCAGGTGATATAGGTGCGAACACAGGAAGCTTGCAGCCCCTCGCTGCCTGCAGACACAGAGCAGCCACACTGAGAGAGCGGCCTAAGCCGTAGGCGAAATGTGCTCATTCGCTTTGGTGCGACGTGGAACTATAAATAAGGCTGCCACTAGCGTGAGCGTTGCGTGAGTGTCGTGTAAAGTCGGAAAAGTCGGCTGCATGGGTGATTGCCAAGTTTGGGGAGCGTTTCGGAGTATGATCAGTGCAATGGAGACGCGGAAACTTGTTGTGGCCCAGTGTTTTGCAGTTGGACGACAAGAGTGGTACACAGTAGCAAAGAGCGAGGCACTGAGATGGCATGAACAATGGAGTGCACAATGGGGCTCGAGATGTGCTTGTTATCTCAGGTGCTGTGTGATTGTCGACAAGGAGTGAAATGGACCAATTTGTGACCGCCCTTTCAATTTAAGACGTTAAAAACAGACGGAATTTGCATTCGTAATACCAGAGCATCGAAACTACTTGGAACTCTTGTGTATATGAACGTGTCCGCGCCTTTGTACTCTGGTACCTTCGCCGCTACAAACCAACCAACCATCGTGTCCGTGCACATCAGAGTCGCAAAGAATGGAGAATATTCAGGCTTTGTCGTTTGTGCAGCCGTAGCTCAGTTGGCAGATCGTTCGCTTAGTGTGTGAAAGGTCTCGGGTTCAAGCCCCGGCGCCTACATGTTTTGTGGTCAGTGCATGGTAAGTGCTGGTCGCGGCGAACCTAAAGGCACGCAAGAAGTTGCAAAACCAGCGTCACAGACTGATATGATGTGTACTGACATAAGGAGAGCAAGATGTAAGTGTGGGGACCGGCTGTTATCGAGGTGTCATCGAGTGCAGATCTGTCTAAGGTATCAAGGCTTAACGTCATTGAAGTCTAGAGAGTGGACAACACGTTCGTCATACTCAGAGCGATGTCCGAACTCTATTTTCGACGTTATGCGTGCCACTTTCATTGTGGCCAACTACGATTCGATACAGAATGCACGAAACCTGAAAGACACCCTCACTGATACATAGAGAGTAGGATTTGTCTGCGGAATAATAGGAGTGCAAGGGTCTGTGACGTTGATATGGCTGTATGTAGCACTATTAGTCACCGGGGGGTGGGCGTAGCTCAGGTGGTAGAGCGCTCGGTTGGCGTGCGAGAGGTACTGGGATCGATACCCAGCGCCTCCAGAATTTTTAACACACCTACATTCGCACCTTGCCATGCAAGTGGAATAATTCACAACTAGCAGAGGTGTCTAGGCAGATACAAGCGAACGATTAGCATCCACAATTGGCAAGCGTGCTTTTATTCGTGCGCAGGAAGCACCCTCCTCCCACACCTACACTTAATTTAGAAACAGTACAAGTGTTCCCATAATATTCTCAATCCTACGTCGGAAAGATATGCCTTTTGCCGAGTTCACGTAAATCCCACTGCACGTTCCCATTCTTTGCGTGCAGTCGGCTGCTACTGCTGTTGCTGGTTGTGACTGCTGATAACAGATGCCGTAGCAATCAATTCATGGAGTGAATTGTATGTTTTGAGATAGTCTGTCTCTGACAAGCAAGCGCAGGTGATATAGGTGCGAACACAGGAAGCTTGCAGCCCCTCGCTGCCTGCAGACACAGAGCAGCCACACTGAGAGAGCGGCCTAAGCCGTAGGCGAAATGTGCTCATTCGCTTTGGTGCGACGTGGAACTATAAATAAGGCTGCCACTAGCGTGAGCGTTGCGTGAGTGTCGTGTAAAGTCGGAAAAGTCGGCTGCATGGGTGATTGCCAAGTTTGGGGAGCGTTTCGGAGTATGATCAGTGCAATGGAGACGCGGAAACTTGTTGTGGCCCAGTGTTTTGCAGTTGGACGACAAGAGTGGTACACAGTAGCAAAGAGCGAGGCACTGAGATGGCATGAACAATGGAGTGCACAATGGGGCTCGAGATGTGCTTGTTATCTCAGGTGCTGTGTGATTGTCGACAAGGAGTGAAATGGACCAATTTGTGACCGCCCTTTCAATTTAAGACGTTAAAAACAGACGGAATTTGCATTCGTAATACCAGAGCATCGAAACTACTTGGAACTCTTGTGTATATGAACGTGTCCGCGCCTTTGTACTCTGGTACCTTCGCCGCTACAAACCAACCAACCATCGTGTCCGTGCACATCAGAGTCGCAAAGAATGGAGAATATTCAGGCTTTGTCGTGTGTGCAGCCGTAGCTCAGTTGGCAGATCGTTCGCTTAGTGTGTGAAAGGTCTCGGGTTCAAGCCCCGGCGCCTACATGTTTTGTGGTCAGTGCATGGTAAGTGCTGGTCGCGGCGAACCTAAAGGCACGCAAGAAGTTGCAAAACCATCGTCACAGACTGATATGATGTGTACTGACATAAGGAGAGCAAGATGTAAGTGTGGGGACCGGCTGTTATCGAGGTGTCATCGAGTGCAGATCTGTCTAAGGTATCAAGGCTTAACGTCATTGAAGTCTAGAGAGTGGACAACACGTTCGTCATACTCAGAGCGATGTCCGAACTCTATTTTCGACGTTATGCGTGCCACTTTCATTGTGGCCAACTACGATTCGATACAGAATGCACGAAACCTGAAAGACACCCTCACTGATACATAGAGAGTAGGATTTGTCTGCGGAATAATAGGAGTGCAAGGGTCTGTGACGTTGATATGGCTGTATGTAGCACTATTAGTCACCGGGGGGTGGGCGTAGCTCAGGTGGTAGAGCGCTCGGCTGGCGTGCGAGAGGTACTGGGATCGATACCCAGCGCCTCCAGAATTTTTAACACACCTACATTCGCACCTTGCCATGCAAGTGGAATAATTCACAACTAGCAGAGGTGTCTAGGCAGATACAAGCGAACGATTAGCATCCACAATTGGCAAGCGTGCTTTTATTCGTGCGCAGGAAGCACCCTCCTCCCACACCTACACTTAATTTAGAAACAGTACAAGTGTTCCCATAATATTCTCAAGCCTACGTCGGAAAGATATGCCTTTTGCCGAGTTCACGTAAATCCCACTGCACGTTCCCATTCTTTGCGTGCAGTCGGCTGCTACTGCTGTTGCTGGTTGTGACTGCTGATAACAGATGCCGTAGCAATCAATTCATGGAGTGAATTGTATGTTTTGAGATAGTCTGTCTCTGACAAGCAAGCGCAGGTGATATAGGTGCGAACACAGGAAGCTTGCAGCCCCTCGCTGCCTGCAGACACAGAGCAGCCACACTGAGAGAGCGGCCTAAGCCGTAGGCGAAATGTGCTCATTCGCTTTGGTGCGACGTGGAACTATAAATAAGGCTGCCACTAGCGTGAGCGTCGTGTAAAGTCGGAAAAGTCGGCTGCATGGGTGATTGCCAAGTTTGGGGAGCGTTTCGGAGTATGATCAGTGCAATGGAGACGCGGAAACTTGTTGTGGCCCAGTGTTTTGCAGTTGGACGACAAGAGTGGTACACAGTAGCAAAGAGCGAGGCACTGAGATGGCATGAACAATGGAGTGCACAATGGGGCTCGAGATGTGCTTGTTATCTCAGGTGCTGTGTGATTGTCGACAAGGAGTGAAATGGACCAATTTGTGACCGCCCTTTCAATTTAAGACGTTAAAAACAGACGGAATTTGCATTCGTAATACCAGAGCATCGAAACTACTTGGAACTCTTGTGTATATGAACGTGTCCGCGCCTTTGTACTCTGGTACCTTCGCCGCTACAAACCAACCAACCATCGTGTCCGTGCACATCAGAGTCGCAAAGAATGGAGAATAGGCAGGCTTTGTCGTGTGTGCAGCCGTAGCTCAGTTGGCAGATCGTTCACTTAGTGTGTGAAAGGTCTCGGGTTCAAGCCCCGGCGCCTACATGTTTTGTGGTCAGTGCATGGTAAGTGCTGGTCGCGGCGAACCTAAAGGCACGCAAGAAGTTGCAAAACCAGCGTCACAGACTGATATGATGTGTACTGACATAAGGAGAGCAAGATGTAAGTGTGGGGACCGGCTGTTATCGAGGTGTCATCGAGTGCAGATCTGTCTAAGGTATCAAGGCTTAACGTCATTGAAGTCTAGAGAGTGGACAACACGTTCGTCATACTCAGAGCGATGTCCGAACTCTATTTTGGACGTTGTGCGTGCCACTTTCATTGTAGCCAACTACGATTCGATACAGAATGCACGAAACCTGAAAGACACCCTCACTGATACATAGAGAGTAGGATTTGTCTGCGGAATAATGGGAGTGCAAGGGTCTGTGACGTTGATATGGCTGTATGTAGCACTATTAGTCACCGGGGGGGGGGGGGGGGGGGGGGGGGGCGTAGCTCAGGTGGTAGAGCGCTCGGTTGGCGTGCGAGAGGTACTGGGATCGATACCCAGCGCCTCCAGAATTTTTAACACACCTACATTCGCACCTTGCCATGCAAGTGGAATAATTCACAACTAGCAGAGGTGTCTAGGCAGATACAAGCGAACGATTAGCATCCACAATTGGCAAGCGTGCTTTTATTCGTGCGCAGGAAGCACCCTCCTCCCACACCTACACTTAATTTAGAAACAGTACAAGTGTTCCCATAATATTCTCAATCCTACGTCGGAAAGATATGCCTTTTGCCGAGTTCACGTAAATCCCACTGCACGTTCCCATTCTTTGCGTGCAGTCGGCTGCTACTGCTGTTGCTGGTTGTGACTGCTGATAACAGATGCCGTAGCAATCAATTCATGGAGTGAATTGTATGTTTTGAGATAGTCTGTCTCTGACAAGCAAGCGCAGGTGATATAGGTGCGAACACAGGAAGCTTGCAGCCCCTCGCTGCCTGCAGACACAGAGCAGCCACACTGAGAGAGCGGCCTAAGCCGTAGGCGAAATGTGCTCATTCGCTTTGGTGCGACGTGGAACTATAAATAAGGCTGCCACTAGCGTGAGCGTTGCGTGAGTGTCGTGTAAAGTCGGAAAAGTCGGCTGCATGGGTGATTGCCAAGTTTGGGGAGCGTTTCGGAGTATGATCAGTGCAATGGAGACGCGGAAACTTGTTGTGGCCCAGTGTTTTGCAGTTGGACGACAAGAGTGGTACACAGTAGCAAAGAGCGAGGCACTGAGATGGCATGAACAATGGAGTGCACAATGGGGCTCGAGATGTGCTTGTTATCTCAGGTGCTGTGTGATTGTCGACAAGGAGTGAAATGGACCAATTTGTGACCGCCCTTTCAATTTAAGACGTTAAAAACAGACGGAATTTGCATTCGTAATACCAGAGCATCGAAACTACTTGGAACTCTTGTGTATATGAACGTGTCCGCGCCTTTGTACTCTGGTACCTTCGCCGCTACAAACCAACCAACCATCGTGTCCGTGCACATCAGAGTCGCAAAGAATGGAGAATATTCAGGCTTTGTCGTGTGTGCAGCCGTAGCTCAGTTGGCAGATCGTTCGCTTAGTGTGTGAAAGGTCTCGGGTTCAAGCCCCGGCGCCTACATGTTTTGTGGTCAGTGCATGGTAAGTGCTGGTCGCGGCGAACCTAAAGGCACGCAAGAAGTTGCAAAACCAGCGTCACAGACTGATATGATGTGTACTGACATAAGGAGAGCAAGATGTAAGTGTGGGGACCGGCTGTTATCGAGGTGTCATCGAGTGCAGATCTGTCTAAGGTATCAAGGCTTAACGTCATTGAAGTCTAGAGAGTGGACAACACGTTCGTCATACTCAGAGCGATGTCCGAACTCTATTTTCGACGTTATGCGTGCCACTTTCATTGTGGCCAACTACGATTCGATACAGAATGCACGAAACCTGAAAGACACCCTCACTGATACATAGAGAGTAGGATTTGTCTGCGGAATAATAGGAGTGCAAGGGTCTGTGACGTTGATATGGCTGTATGTAGCACTATTAGTCACCGGGGGGTGGGCGTAGCTCAGGTGGTAGAGCGCTCGGCTGGCGTGCGAGAGGTACTGGGATCGATACCCAGCGCCTCCAGAATTTTTAACACACCTACATTCGCACCTTGCCATGCAAGTGGAATAATTCACAACTAGCAGAGGTGTCTAGGCAGATACAAGCGAACGATTAGCATCCACAATTGGCAAGCGTGCTTTTATTCGTGCGCAGGAAGCACCCTCCTCCCACACCTACACTTAATTTAGAAACAGTACAAGTGTTCCCATAATATTCTCAAGCCTACGTCGGAAAGATATGCCTTTTGCCGAGTTCACGTAAATCCCACTGCACGTTCCCATTCTTTGCGTGCAGTCGGCTGCTACTGCTGTTGCTGGTTGTGACTGCTGATAACAGATGCCGTAGCAATCAATTCATGGAGTGAATTGTATGTTTTGAGATAGTCTGTCTCTGACAAGCAAGCGCAGGTGATATAGGTGCGAACACAGGAAGCTTGCAGCCCCTCGCTGCCTGCAGACACAGAGCAGCCACACTGAGAGAGCGGCCTAAGCCGTAGGCGAAATGTGCTCATTCGCTTTGGTGCGACGTGGAACTATAAATAAGGCTGCCACTAGCGTGAGCGTCGTGTAAAGTCGGAAAAGTCGGCTGCATGGGTGATTGCCAAGTTTGGGGAGCGTTTCGGAGTATGATCAGTGCAATGGAGACGCGGAAACTTGTTGTGGCCCAGTGTTTTGCAGTTGGACGACAAGAGTGGTACACAGTAGCAAAGAGCGAGGCACTGAGATGGCATGAACAATGGAGTGCACAATGGGGCTCGAGATGTGCTTGTTATCTCAGGTGCTGTGTGATTGTCGACAAGGAGTGAAATGGACCAATTTGTGACCGCCCTTTCAATTTAAGACGTTAAAAACAGACGGAATTTGCATTCGTAATACCAGAGCATCGAAACTACTTGGAACTCTTGTGTATATGAACGTGTCCGCGCCTTTGTACTCTGGTACCTTCGCCGCTACAAACCAACCAACCATCGTGTCCGTGCACATCAGAGTCGCAAAGAATGGAGAATAGGCAGGCTTTGTCGTGTGTGCAGCCGTAGCTCAGTTGGCAGATCGTTCACTTAGTGTGTGAAAGGTCTCGGGTTCAAGCCCCGGCGCCTACATGTTTTGTGGTCAGTGCATGGTAAGTGCTGGTCGCGGCGAACCTAAAGGCACGCAAGAAGTTGCAAAACCAGCGTCACAGACTGATATGATGTGTACTGACATAAGGAGAGCAAGATGTAAGTGTGGGGACCGGCTGTTATCGAGGTGTCATCGAGTGCAGATCTGTCTAAGGTATCAAGGCTTAACGTCATTGAAGTCTAGAGAGTGGACAACACGTTCGTCATACTCAGAGCGATGTCCGAACTCTATTTTGGACGTTGTGCGTGCCACTTTCATTGTAGCCAACTACGATTCGATACAGAATGCACGAAACCTGAAAGACACCCTCACTGATACATAGAGAGTAGGATTTGTCTGCGGAATAATGGGAGTGCAAGGGTCTGTGACGTTGATATGGCTGTATGTAGCACTATTAGTCACCGGGGGGGGGGGGGGGGGTGGGCGTAGCTCAGGTGGTAGAGCGCTCGGTTGGCGTGCGAGAGGTACTGGGATCGATACCCAGCGCCTCCAGAATTTTTAACACACCTACATTCGCACCTTGCCATGCAAGTGGAATAATTCACAACTAGCAGAGGTGTCTAGGCAGATACAAGCGAACGATTAGCATCCACAATTGGCAAGCGTGCTTTTATTCGTGCGCAGGAAGCACCCTCCTCCCACACCTACACTTAATTTAGAAACAGTACAAGTGTTCCCATAATATTCTCAAGCCTACGTCGGAAAGATATGCCTTTTGCCGAGTTCACGTAAATCCCACTGCACGTTCCCATTCTTTGCGTGCAGTCGGCTGCTACTGCTGTTGCTGGTTGTGACTGCTGATAACAGATGCCGTAGCAATCAATTCATGGAGTGAATTGTATGTTTTGAGATAGTCTGTCTCTGACAAGCAAGCGCAGGTGATATAGGTGCGAACACAGGAAGCTTGCAGCCCCTCGCTGCCTGCAGACACAGAGCAGCCACACTGAGAGAGCGGCCTAAGCCGTAGGCGAAATGTGCTCATTCGCTTTGGTGCGACGTGGAACTATAAATAAGGCTGCCACTAGCGTGAGCGTCGTGTAAAGTCGGAAAAGTCGGCTGCATGGGTGATTGCCAAGTTTGGGGAGCGTTTCGGAGTATGATCAGTGCAATGGAGACGCGGAAACTTGTTGTGGCCCAGTGTTTTGCAGTTGGACGACAAGAGTGGTACACAGTAGCAAAGAGCGAGGCACTGAGATGGCATGAACAATGGAGTGCACAATGGGGCTCGAGATGTGCTTGTTATCTCAGGTGCTGTGTGATTGTCGACAAGGAGTGAAATGGACCAATTTGTGACCGCCCTTTCAATTTAAGACGTTAAAAACAGACGGAATTTGCATTCGTAATACCAGAGCATCGAAACTACTTGGAACTCTTGTGTATATGAACGTGTCCGCGCCTTTGTACTCTGGTACCTTCGCCGCTACAAACCAACCAACCATCGTGTCCGTGCACATCAGAGTCGCAAAGAATGGAGAATATTCAGGCTTTGTCGTTTGTGCAGCCGTAGCTCAGTTGGCAGATCGTTCGCTTAGTGTGTGAAAGGTCTCGGGTTCAAGCCCCGGCGCCTACATGTTTTGTGGTCAGTGCATGGTAAGTGCTGGTCGCGGCGAACCTAAAGGCACGCAAGAAGTTGCAAAACCAGCGTCACAGACTGATATGATGTGTACTGACATAAGGAGAGCAAGATGTAAGTGTGGGGACCGGCTGTTATCGAGGTGTCATCGAGTGCAGATCTGTCTAAGGTATCAAGGCTTAACGTCATTGAAGTCTAGAGAGTGGACAACACGTTCGTCATACTCAGAGCGATGTCCGAACTCTATTTTCGACGTTATGCGTGCCACTTTCATTGTGGCCAACTACGATTCGATACAGAATGCACGAAACCTGAAAGACACCCTCACTGATACATAGAGAGTAGGATTTGTCTGCGGAATAATAGGAGTGCAAGGGTCTGTGACGTTGATATGGCTGTATGTAGCACTATTAGTCACCGGGGGGTGGGCGTAGCTCAGGTGGTAGAGCGCTCGGTTGGCGTGCGAGAGGTACTGGGATCGATACCCAGCGCCTCCAGAATTTTTAACACACCTACATTCGCACCTTGCCATGCAAGTGGAATAATTCACAACTAGCAGAGGTGTCTAGGCAGATACAAGCGAACGATTAGCATCCACAATTGGCAAGCGTGCTTTTATTCGTGCGCAGGAAGCACCCTCCTCCCACACCTACACTTAATTTAGAAACAGTACAAGTGTTCCCATAATATTCTCAATCCTACGTCGGAAAGATATGCCTTTTGCCGAGTTCACGTAAATCCCACTGCACGTTCCCATTCTTTGCGTGCAGTCGGCTGCTACTGCTGTTGCTGGTTGTGACTGCTGATAACAGATGCCGTAGCAATCAATTCATGGAGTGAATTGTATGTTTTGAGATAGTCTGTCTCTGACAAGCAAGCGCAGGTGATATAGGTGCGAACACAGGAAGCTTGCAGCCCCTCGCTGCCTGCAGACACAGAGCAGCCACACTGAGAGAGCGGCCTAAGCCGTAGGCGAAATGTGCTCATTCGCTTTGGTGCGACGTGGAACTATAAATAAGGCTGCCACTAGCGTGAGCGTTGCGTGAGTGTCGTGTAAAGTCGGAAAAGTCGGCTGCATGGGTGATTGCCAAGTTTGGGGAGCGTTTCGGAGTATGATCAGTGCAATGGAGACGCGGAAACTTGTTGTGGCCCAGTGTTTTGCAGTTGGACGACAAGAGTGGTACACAGTAGCAAAGAGCGAGGCACTGAGATGGCATGAACAATGGAGTGCACAATGGGGCTCGAGATGTGCTTGTTATCTCAGGTGCTGTGTGATTGTCGACAAGGAGTGAAATGGACCAATTTGTGACCGCCCTTTCAATTTAAGACGTTAAAAACAGACGGAATTTGCATTCGTAATACCAGAGCATCGAAACTACTTGGAACTCTTGTGTATATGAACGTGTCCGCGCCTTTGTACTCTGGTACCTTCGCCGCTACAAACCAACCAACCATCGTGTCCGTGCACATCAGAGTCGCAAAGAATGGAGAATATTCAGGCTTTGTCGTGTGTGCAGCCGTAGCTCAGTTGGCAGATCGTTCGCTTAGTGTGTGAAAGGTCTCGGGTTCAAGCCCCGGCGCCTACATGTTTTGTGGTCAGTGCATGGTAAGTGCTGGTCGCGGCGAACCTAAAGGCACGCAAGAAGTTGCAAAACCAGCGTCACAGACTGATATGATGTGTACTGACATAAGGAGAGCAAGATGTAAGTGTGGGGACCGGCTGTTATCGAGGTGTCATCGAGTGCAGATCTGTCTAAGGTATCAAGGCTTAACGTCATTGAAGTCTAGAGAGTGGACAACACGTTCGTCATACTCAGAGCGATGTCCGAACTCTATTTTCGACGTTATGCGTGCCACTTTCATTGTGGCCAACTACGATTCGATACAGAATGCACGAAACCTGAAAGACACCCTCACTGATACATAGAGAGTAGGATTTGTCTGCGGAATAATAGGAGTGCAAGGGTCTGTGACGTTGATATGGCTGTATGTAGCACTATTAGTCACCGGGGGGTGGGCGTAGCTCAGGTGGTAGAGCGCTCGGCTGGCGTGCGAGAGGTACTGGGATCGATACCCAGCGCCTCCAGAATTTTTAACACACCTACATTCGCACCTTGCCATGCAAGTGGAATAATTCACAACTAGCAGAGGTGTCTAGGCAGATACAAGCGAACGATTAGCATCCACAATTGGCAAGCGTGCTTTTATTCGTGCGCAGGAAGCACCCTCCTCCCACACCTACACTTAATTTAGAAACAGTACAAGTGTTCCCATAATATTCTCAAGCCTACGTCGGAAAGATATGCCTTTTGCCGAGTTCACGTAAATCCCACTGCACGTTCCCATTCTTTGCGTGCAGTCGGCTGCTACTGCTGTTGCTGGTTGTGACTGCTGATAACAGATGCCGTAGCAATCAATTCATGGAGTGAATTGTATGTTTTGAGATAGTCTGTCTCTGACAAGCAAGCGCAGGTGATATAGGTGCGAACACAGGAAGCTTGCAGCCCCTCGCTGCCTGCAGACACAGAGCAGCCACACTGAGAGAGCGGCCTAAGCCGTAGGCGAAATGTGTTCATTCGCTTTGGTGCGACGTGGAACTATAAATAAGGCTGCCACTAGCGTGAGCGTCGTGTAAAGTCGGAAAAGTCGGCTGCATGGGTGATTGCCAAGTTTGGGGAGCGTTTCGGAGTATGATCAGTGCAATGGAGACGCGGAAACTTGTTGTGGCCCAGTGTTTTGCAGTTGGACGACAAGAGTGGTACACAGTAGCAAAGAGCGAGGCACTGAGATGGCATGAACAATGGAGTGCACAATGGGGCTCGAGATGTGCTTGTTATCTCAGGAGCTGTGTGATTGTCGACAAGGAGTGAAATGGACCAATTTGTGACCGCCCTTTCAATTTAAGACGTTAAAAACAGACGGAATTTGCATTCGTAATACCAGAGCATCGAAACTACTTGGAACTCTTGTGTATATGAACGTGTCCGCGCCTTTGTACTCTGGTACCTTCTCCGCTACAAACCAACCAACCATCGTGTCCGTGCACATCAGAGTCGCAAAGAATGGAGAATAGGCAGGCTTTGTCGTGTGTGCAGCCGTAGCTCAGTTGGCAGATCGTTCGCTTAGTGTGTGAAAGGTCTCGGGTTCAAGCCCCGGCGCCTACATGTTTTGTGGTCAGTGCATGGTAAGTGCTGGTCGCGGCGAACCTAAAGGCACGCAAGAAGTTGCAAAACCAGCGTCACAGACTGATATGATGTGTACTGACATAAGGAGAGCAAGATGTAAGTGTGGGGACCGGCTGTTATCGAGGTGTCATCGAGTGCAGCTCTGTCTAAGGTATCAAGGCTTAACGTCATTGAAGTCTAGAGAGTGGACAACACGTTCGTCATACTCAGAGCGATGTCCGAACTCTATTTTCGACGTTATGCGTGCCACTTTCATTGTAGCCAACTACGATTCGATACAGAATGCACGAAACCTGAAAGACACCCTCACTGATACATAGAGAGTAGGATTTGTCTGCGGAATAATGGGAGTGCAAGGGTCTGTGACGTTGATATGGCTGTATGTAGCACTATTAGTCACCGGGGTGGGCGTAGCTCGGGTGGTAGAGCGCTCGGTTGGCGTGCGAGAGGTACTGGGATCGATACCCAGCGCCTCCAGAATTTTTAACACACCTACATTCGCACCTTGCCATGCAAGTGGAATAATTCACAACTAGCAGAGGTGTCTAGGCAGATACAAGCGAACGATTAGCATCCACAATTGGCAAGCGTGCTTTTATTCGTGCGCAGGAAGCACCCTCCTCCCACACCTACACTTAATTTAGAAACAGTACAAGTGTTCCCATAATATTCTCAAGCCTACGTCGGAAAGATATGCCTTTTGCCGAGTTCACGTAAATCCCACTGCACGTTCCCATTCTTTGCGTGCAGTCGGCTGCTACTGCTGTTGCTGGTTGTGACTGCTGATAACAGATGCCGTAGCAATCAATTCATGGAGTGAATTGTATGTTTTGAGATAGTCTGTCTCTGACAAGCAAGCGCAGGTGATATAGGTGCGAACACAGGAAGCTTGCAGCCCCTCGCTGCCTGCAGACACAGAGCAGCCACACTGAGAGAGCGGCCTAAGCCGTAGGCGAAATGTGCTCATTCGCTTTGGTGCGACGTGGAACTATAAATAAGGCTGCCACTAGCGTGAGCGTTGCGTGAGTGTCGTGTAAAGTCGGAAAAGTCGGCTGCATGGGTGATTGCCAAGTTTGGGGAGCGTTTCGGAGTATGATCAGTGCAATGGAGACGCGGAAACTTGTTGTGGCCCAGTGTTTTGCAGTTGGACGACAAGAGTGGTACACAGTAGCAAAGAGCGAGGCACTGAGATGGCATGAACAATGGAGTGCACAATGGGGCTCGAGATGTGCTTGTTATCTCAGGTGCTGTGTGATTGTCGACAAGGAGTGAAATGGACCAATTTGTGACCGCCCTTTCAATTTAAGACGTTAAAAACAGACGGAATTTGCATTCGTAATACCAGAGCATCGAAACTACTTGGAACTCTTGTGTATATGAACGTGTCCGCGCCTTTGTACTCTGGTACCTTCGCCGCTACAAACCAACCAACCATCGTGTCCGTGCACATCAGAGTCGCAAAGAATGGAGAATATTCAGGCTTTGTCGTGTGTGCAGCCGTAGCTCAGTTGGCAGATCGTTCGCTTAGTGTGTGAAAGGTCTCGGGTTCAAGCCCCGGCGCCTACATGTTTTGTGGTCAGTGCATGGTAAGTGCTGGACGCGGCGAACCTAAAGGCACGCAAGAAGTTGCAAAACCAGCGTCACAGACTGATATGATGTGTACTGACATAAGGAGAGCAAGATGTAAGTGTGGGGACCGGCTGTTATCGAGGTGTCATCGAGTGCAGATCTGTCTAAGGTATCAAGGCTTAACGTCATTGAAGTCTAGAGAGTGGACAACACGTTCGTCATACTCAGAGCGATGTCCGAACTCTATTTTCGACGTTATGCGTGCCACTTTCATTGTGGCCAACTACGATTCGATACAGAATGCACGAAACCTGAAAGACACCCTCACTGATACATAGAGAGTAGGATTTGTCTGCGGAATAATAGGAGTGCAAGGGTCTGTGACGTTGATATGGCTGTATGTAGCACTATTAGTCACCGGGGGGTGGGCGTAGCTCAGGTGGTAGAGCGCTCGGTTGGCGTGCGAGAGGTACTGGGATCGATACCCAGCGCCTCCAGAATTTTTAACACACCTACATTCGCACCTTGCCATGCAAGTGGAATAATTCACAACTAGCAGAGGTGTCTAGGCAGATACAAGCGAACGATTAGCATCCACAATTGGCAAGCGTGCTTTTATTCGTGCGCAGGAAGCACCCTCCTCCCACACCTACACTTAATTTAGAAACAGTACAAGTGTTCCCATAATATTCTCAAGCCTACGTCGGAAAGATATGCCTTTTGCCGAGTTCACGTAAATCCCACTGCACGTTCCCATTCTTTGCGTGCAGTCGGCTGCTACTGCTGTTGCTGGTTGTGACTGCTGATAACAGATGCCGTAGCAATCAATTCATGGAGTGAATTGTATGTTTTGAGATAGTCTGTCTCTGACAAGCAAGCGCAGGTGATATAGGTGCGAACACAGGAAGCTTGCAGCCCCTCGCTGCCTGCAGACACAGAGCAGCCACACTGAGAGAGCGGCCTAAGCCGTAGGCGAAATGTGCTCATTCGCTTTGGTGCGACGTGGAACTATAAATAAGGCTGCCACTAGCGTGAGCGTTGCGTGAGTGTCGTGTAAAGTCGGAAAAGTCGGCTGCATGGGTGATTGCCAAGTTTGGGGAGCGTTTCGGAGTATGATCAGTGCAATGGAGACGCGGAAACTTGTTGTGGCCCAGTGTTTTGCAGTTGGACGACAAGAGTGGTACACAGTAGCAAAGAGCGAGGCACTGAGATGGCATGAACAATGGAGTGCACAATGGGGCTCGAGATGTGCTTGTTATCTCAGGTGCTGTGTGATTGTCGACAAGGAGTGAAATGGACCAATTTGTGACCGCCCTTTCAATTTAAGACGTTAAAAACAGACGGAATTTGCATTCGTAATACCAGAGCATCGAAACTACTTGGAACTCTTGTGTATATGAACGTGTCCGCGCCTTTGTACTCTGGTACCTTCGCCGCTACAAACCAACCAACCATCGTGTCCGTGCACATCAGAGTCGCAAAGAATGGAGAATATTCAGGCTTTGTCGTGTGTGCAGCCGTAGCTCAGTTGGCAGATCGTTCGCTTAGTGTGTGAAAGGTCTCGGGTTCAAGCCCCGGCGCCTACATGTTTTGTGGTCAGTGCATGGTAAGTGCTGGTCGCGGCGAACCTAAAGGCACGCAAGAAGTTGCAAAACCAGCGTCACAGACTGATATGATGTGTACTGACATAAGGAGAGCAAGATGTAAGTGTGGGGACCGGCTGTTATCGAGGTGTCATCGAGTGCAGATCTGTCTAAGGTATCAAGGCTTAACGTCATTGAAGTCTAGAGAGTGGACAACACGTTCGTCATACTCAGAGCGATGTCCGAACTCTATTTTCGACGTTATGCGTGCCACTTTCATTGTGGCCAACTACGATTCGATACAGAATGCACGAAACCTGAAAGACACCCTCACTGATACATAGAGAGTAGGATTTGTCTGCGGAATAATAGGAGTGCAAGGGTCTGTGACGTTGATATGGCTGTATGTAGCACTATTAGTCACCGGGGGGTGGGCGTAGCTCAGGTGGTAGAGCGCTCGGTTGGCGTGCGAGAGGTACTGGGATCGATACCCAGCGCCTCCAGAATTTTTAACACACCTACATTCGCACCTTGCCATGCAAGTGGAATAATTCACAACTAGCAGAGGTGTCTAGGCAGATACAAGCGAACGATTAGCATCCACAATTGGCAAGCGTGCTTTTATTCGTGCGCAGGAAGCACCCTCCTCCCACACCTACACTTAATTTAGAAACAGTACAAGTGTTCCCATAATATTCTCAAGCCTACGTCGGAAAGATATGCCTTTTGCCGAGTTCACGTAAATCCCACTGCACGTTCCCATTCTTTGCGTGCAGTCGGCTGCTACTGGTGTTGCTGGTTGTGACTGCTGATAACAGATGCCGTAGCAATCAATTCATGGAGTGAATTGTATGTTTTGAGATAGTCTGTCTCTGACAAGCAAGCGCAGGTGATATAGGTGCGAACACAGGAAGCTTGCAGCCCCTCGCTGCCTGCAGACACAGAGCAGCCACACTGAGAGAGCGGCCTAAGCCGTAGGCGAAATGTGTTCATTCGCTTTGGTGCGACGTGGAACTATAAATAAGGCTGCCACTAGCGTGAGCGTCGTGTAAAGTCGGAAAAGTCGGCTGCATGGGTGATTGCCAAGTTTGGGGAGCGTTTCGGAGTATGATCAGTGCAATGGAGACGCGGAAACTTGTTGTGGCCCAGTGTTTTGCAGTTGGACGACAAGAGTGGTACACAGTAGCAAAGAGCGAGGCACTGAGATGGCATGAACAATGGAGTGCACAATGGGGCTCGAGATGTGCTTGTTATCTCAGGAGCTGTGTGATTGTCGACAAGGAGTGAAATGGACCAATTTGTGACCGCCCTTTCAATTTAAGACGTTAAAAACAGACGGAATTTGCATTCGTAATACCAGAGCATCGAAACTACTTGGAACTCTTGTGTATATGAACGTGTCCGCGCCTTTGTACTCTGGTACCTTCTCCGCTACAAACCAACCAACCATCGTGTCCGTGCACATCAGAGTCGCAAAGAATGGAGAATAGGCAGGCTTTGTCGTGTGTGCAGCCGTAGCTCAGTTGGCAGATCGTTCGCTTAGTGTGTGAAAGGTCTCGGGTTCAAGCCCCGGCGCCTACATGTTTTGTGGTCAGTGCATGGTAAGTGCTGGTCGCGGCGAACCTAAAGGCACGCAAGAAGTTGCAAAACCAGCGTCACAGACTGATATGATGTGTACTGACATAAGGAGAGCAAGATGTAAGTGTGGGGACCGGCTGTTATCGAGGTGTCATCGAGTGCAGCTCTGTCTAAGGTATCAAGGCTTAACGTCATTGAAGTCTAGAGAGTGGACAACACGTTCGTCATACTCAGAGCGATGTCCGAACTCTATTTTCGACGTTATGCGTGCCACTTTCATTGTAGCCAACTACGATTCGATACAGAATGCACGAAACCTGAAAGACACCCTCACTGATACATAGAGAGTAGGATTTGTCTGCGGAATAATGGGAGTGCAAGGGTCTGTGACGTTGATATGGCTGTATGTAGCACTATTAGTCACCGGGGTGGGCGTAGCTCAGGTGGTAGAGCGCTCGGTTGGCGTGCGAGAGGTACTGGGATCGATACCCAGCGCCTCCAGAATTTTTAACACACCTACATTCGCACCTTGCCATGCAAGTGGAATAATTCACAACTAGCAGAGGTGTCTAGGCAGATACAAGCGAACGATTAGCATCCACAATTGGCAAGCGTGCTTTTATTCGTGCGCAGGAAGCACCCTCCTCCCACACCTACACTTAATTTAGAAACAGTACAAGTGTTCCCATAATATTCTCAAGCCTACGTCGGAAAGATATGCCTTTTGCCGAGTTCACGTAAATCCCACTGAACGTTCCCATTCTTTGCGTGCAGTCGGCTGCTACTGCTGTTGCTGGTTGTGACTGCTGATAACAGATGCCGTAGCAATCAATTCATGGAGTGAATTGTATGTTTTGAGATAGTCTGTCTCTGACAAGCAAGCGCAGGTGATATAGGTGCGAACACAGGAAGCTTGCAGCCCCTCGCTGCCTGCAGACACAGAGCAGCCACACTGAGAGAGCGGCCTAAGCCGTAGGCGAAATGTGCTCATTCGCTTTGGTGCGACGTGGAACTATAAATACGGCTGCCACTAGCGTGAGCGTCGTGTAAAGTCGGAAAAGTCGGCTGCATGGGTGATTGCCAAGTTTGGGGAGCGTTTCGGAGTATGATCAGTGCAATGGAGACGCGGAAACTTGTTGTGGCCCAGTGTTTTGCAGTTGGACGACAAGAGTGGTACACAGTAGCAAAGAGCGAGGCACTGAGATGGCATGAACAATGGAGTGCACAATGGGGCTCGAGATGTGCTTGTTATCTCAGGTGCTGTGTGATTGTCGACAAGGAGTGAAATGGACCAATTTGTGACCGCCCTTTCAATTTAAGACGTTAAAAACAGACGGAATTTGCATTCGTAATACCAGAGCATCGAAACTACTTGGAACTCTTGTGTATATGAACGTGTCCGCGCCTTTGTACTCTGGTACCTTCGCCGCTACAAACCAACCAACCATCGTGTCCGTGCACATCAGAGTCGCAAAGAATGGAGAATATTCAGGCTTTGTCGTGTGTGCAGCCGTAGCTCAGTTGGCAGATCGTTCGCTTAGTGTGTGAAAGGTCTCGGGTTCAAGCCCCGGCGCCTACATGTTTTGTGGTCAGTGCATGGTAAGTGCTGGTCGCGGCGAACCTAAAGGCACGCAAGAAGTTGCAAAACCAGCGTCACAGACTGATATGATGTGTACTGACATAAGGAGAGCAAGATGTAAGTGTGGGGACCGGCTGTTATCGAGGTGTCATCGAGTGCAGATCTGTCTAAGGTATCAAGGCTTAACGTCATTGAAGTCTAGAGAGTGGACAACACGTTCGTCATACTCAGAGCGATGTCCGAACTCTATTTTCGACGTTATGCGTGCCACTTTCATTGTGGCCAACTACGATTCGATACAGAATGCACGAAACCTGAAAGACACCCTCACTGATACATAGAGAGTAGGATTTGTCTGCGGAATAATAGGAGTGCAAGGGTCTGTGACGTTGATATGGCTGTATGTAGCACTATTAGTCACCGGGGGGTGGGCGTAGCTCAGGTGGTAGAGCGCTCGGTTGGCGTGCGAGAGGTACTGGGATCGATACCCAGCGCCTCCAGAATTTTTAACACACCTACATTCGCACCTTGCCATGCAAGTGGAATAATTCACAACTAGCAGAGGTGTCTAGGCAGATACAAGCGAACGATTAGCATCCACAATTGGCAAGCGTGCTTTTATTCGTGCGCAGGAAGCACCCTCCTCCCACACCTACACTTAATTTAGAAACAGTACAAGTGTTCCCATAATATTCTCAAGCCTACGTCGGAAAGATATGCCTTTTGCCGAGTTCACGTAAATCCCACTGCACGTTCCCATTCTTTGCGTGCAGTCGGCTGTTACTGGTGTTGCTGGTTGTGACTGCTGATAACAGATGCCGTAGCAATCAATTCATGGAGTGAATTGTATGTTTTGAGATAGTCTGTCTCTGACAAGCAAGCGCAGGTGATATAGGTGCGAACACAGGAAGCTTGCAGCCCCTCGCTGCCTGCAGACACAGAGCAGCCACACTGAGAGAGCGGCCTAAGCCGTAGGCGAAATGTGTTCATTCGCTTTGGTGCGACGTGGAACTATAAATAAGGCTGCCACTAGCGTGAGCGTCGTGTAAAGTCGGAAAAGTCGGCTGCATGGGTGATTGCCAAGTTTGGGGAGCGTTTCGGAGTATGATCAGTGCAATGGAGACGCGGAAACTTGTTGTGGCCCAGTGTTTTGCAGTTGGACGACAAGAGTGGTACACAGTAGCAAAGAGCGAGGCACTGAGATGGCATGAACAATGGAGTGCACAATGGGGCTCGAGATGTGCTTGTTATCTCAGGAGCTGTGTGATTGTCGACAAGGAGTGAAATGGACCAATTTGTGACCGCCCTTTCAATTTAAGACGTTAAAAACAGACGGAATTTGCATTCGTAATACCAGAGCATCGAAACTACTTGGAACTCTTGTGTATATGAACGTGTCCGCGCCTTTGTACTCTGGTACCTTCTCCGCTACAAACCAACCAACCATCGTGTCCGTGCACATCAGAGTCGCAAAGAATGGAGAATAGGCAGGCTTTGTCGTGTGTGCAGCCGTAGCTCAGTTGGCAGATCGTTCGCTTAGTGTGTGAAAGGTCTCGGGTTCAAGCCCCGGCGCCTACATGTTTTGTGGTCAGTGCATGGTAAGTGCTGGTCGCGGCGAACCTAAAGGCACGCAAGAAGTTGCAAAACCAGCGTCACAGACTGATATGATGTGTACTGACATAAGGAGAGCAAGATGTAAGTGTGGGGACCGGCTGTTATCGAGGTGTCATCGAGTGCAGCTCTGTCTAAGGTATCAAGGCTTAACGTCATTGAAGTCTAGAGAGTGGACAACACGTTCGTCATACTCAGAGCGATGTCCGAACTCTATTTTCGACGTTATGCGTGCCACTTTCATTGTAGCCAACTACGATTCGATACAGAATGCACGAAACCTGAAAGACACCCTCACTGATACATAGAGAGTAGGATTTGTCTGCGGAATAATGGGAGTGCAAGGGTCTGTGACGTTGATATGGCTGTATGTAGCACTATTAGTCACCGGGGGGGGGGGGGGGTGGGCGTAGCTCAGGTGGTAGAGCGCTCGGTTGGCGTGCGAGAGGTACTGGGATCGATACCCAGCGCCTCCAGAATTTTTAACACACCTACATTCGCACCTTGCCATGCAAGTGGAATAATTCACAACTAGCAGAGGTGTCTAGGCAGATACAAGCGAACGATTAGCATCCACAATTGGCAAGCGTGCTTTTATTCGTGCGCAGGAAGCACCCTCCTCCCACACCTACACTTAATTTAGAAACAGTACAAGTGTTCCCATAATATTCTCAAGCCTACGTCGGAAAGATATGCCTTTTGCCGAGTTCACGTAAATCCCACTGCACGTTCCCATTCTTTGCGTGCAGTCGGCTGCTACTGGTGTTGCTGGTTGTGACTGCTGATAACAGATGCCGTAGCAATCAATTCATGGAGTGAATTGTATGTTTTGAGATAGTCTGTCTCTGACAAGCAAGCGCAGGTGATATAGGTGCGAACACAGGAAGCTTGCAGCCCCTCGCTGCCTGCAGACACAGAGCAGCCACACTGAGAGAGCGGCCTAAGCCGTAGGCGAAATGTGCTCATTCGCTTTGGTGCGACGTGGAACTATAAATAAGGCTGCCACTAGCGTGAGCGTCGTGTAAAGTCGGAAAAGTCGGCTGCATGGGTGATTGCCAAGTTTGGGGAGCGTTTCGGAGTATGATCAGTGCAATGGAGATGCGGAAACTTGTTGTGGCCCAGTGTTTTGCAGTTGGACGACAAGAGTGGTACACAGTAGCAAAGAGCGAGGCACTGAGATGGCATGAACAATGGAGTGCACAATGGGGCTCGAGATGTGCTTGTTATCTCAGGTGCTGTGTGATTGTCGACAAGGAGTGAAATGGACCAATTTGTGACCGCCCTTTCAATTTAAGACGTTAAAAACAGACGGAATTTGCATTCGTAATACCAGAGCATCGAAACTACTTGGAACTCTTGTGTATATGAACGTGTCCGCGCCTTTGTACTCTGGTACCTTCTCCGCTACAAACCAACCAACCATCGTGTCCGTGCACATCAGAGTCGCAAAGAATGGAGAATAGGCAGGCTTTGTCGTGTGTGCAGCCGTAGCTCAGTTGGCAGATCGTTCGCTTAGTGTGTGAAAGGTCTCGGGTTCAAGCCCCGGCGCCTACATGTTTTGTGGTCAGTGCATGGTAAGTGCTGGTCGCGGCGAACCTAAAGGCACGCAAGAAGTTGCAAAACCAGCGTCACAGACTGATATGATGTGTACTGACATAAGGAGAGCAAGATGTAAGTGTGGGGACCGGCTGTTATCGAGGTGTCATCGAGTGCAGATCTGTCTAAGGTATCAAGGCTTAACGTCATTGAAGTCTAGAGAGTGGACAACACGTTCGTCATACTCAGAGCGATGTCCGAACTCTATTTTCGACGTTATGCGTGCCACTTTCATTGTAGCCAACTACGATTCGATACAGAATGCACGAAACCTGAAAGACACCCTCACTGATACATAGAGAGTAGGATTTGTCTGCGGAATAATGGGAGTGCAAGGGTCTGTGACGTTGATATGGCTGTATGTAGCACTATTAGTCACCGGGGGGGGGGGGGGGGGGTGGGCGTAGCTCAGGTGGTAGAGCGCTCGGTTGGCGTGCGAGAGGTACTGGGATCGATACCCAGCGCCTCCAGAATTTTTAACACACCTACATTCGCACCTTGCCATGCAAGTGGAATAATTCACAACTAGCAGAGGTGTCTAGGCAGATACAAGCGAACGATTAGCATCCACAATTGGCAAGCGTGCTTTTATTCGTGCGCAGGAAGCACCCTCCTCCCACACCTACACTTAATTTAGAAACAGTACAAGTGTTCCCATAATATTCTCAAGCCTACGTCGGAAAGATATGCCTTTTGCCGAGTTCACGTAAATCCCACTGCACGTTCCCATTCTTTGCGTGCAGTCGGCTGCTACTGGTGTTGCTGGTTGTGACTGCTGATAACAGATGCCGTAGCAATCAATTCATGGAGTGAATTGTATGTTTTGAGATAGTCTGTCTCTGACAAGCAAGCGCAGGTGATATAGGTGCGAACACAGGAAGCTTGCAGCCCCTCGCTGCCTGCAGACACAGAGCAGCCACACTGAGAGAGCGGCCTAAGCCGTAGGCGAAATGTGCTCATTCGCTTTGGTGCGACGTGGAACTATAAATAAGGCTGCCACTAGCGTGAGCGTCGTGTAAAGTCGGAAAAGTCGGCTGCATGGGTGATTGCCAAGTTTGGGGAGCGTTTCGGAGTATGATCAGTGCAATGGAGACGCGGAAACTTGTTGTGGCCCAGTGTTTTGCAGTTGGACGACAAGAGTGGTACACAGTAGCAAAGAGCGAGGCACTGAGATGGCATGAACAATGGAGTGCACAATGGGGCTCGAGATGTGCTTGTTATCTCAGGTGCTGTGTGATTGTCGACAAGGAGTGAAATGGACCAATTTGTGACCGCCCTTTCAATTTAAGACGTTAAAAACAGACGGAATTTGCATTCGTAATACCAGAGCATCGAAACTACTTGGAACTCTTGTGTATATGAACGTGTCCGCGCCTTTGTACTCTGGTACCTTCTCCGCTACAAACCAACCAACCATCGTGTCCGTGCACATCAGAGTCGCAAAGAATGGAGAATAGGCAGGCTTTGTCGTGTGTGCAGCCGTAGCTCAGTTGGCAGATCGTTCGCTTAGTGTGTGAAAGGTCTCGGGTTCAAGCCCCGGCGCCTACATGTTTTGTGGTCAGTGCATGGTAAGTGCTGGTCGCGGCGAACCTAAAGGCACGCAAGAAGTTGCAAAACCAGCGTCACAGACTGATATGATGTGTACTGACATAAGGAGAGCAAGATGTAAGTGTGGGGACCGGCTGTTATCGAGGTGTCATCGAGTGCAGATCTGTCTAAGGTATCAAGGCTTAACGTCATTGAAGTCTAGAGAGTGGACAACACGTTCGTCATACTCAGAGCGATGTCCGAACTCTATTTTCGACGTTATGCGTGCCACTTTCATTGTAGCCAACTACGATTCGATACAGAATGCACGAAACCTGAAAGACACCCTCACTGATACATAGAGAGTAGGATTTGTCTGCAGAATAATGGGAGTGCAAGGGTCTGTGACGTTGATATGGCTGTATGTAGCACTATTAGTCACCGGGGGGGGGGGGGGGGTGGGCGTAGCTCAGGTGGTAGAGCGCTCGGTTGGCGTGCGAGAGGTACTGGGATCGATACCCAGCGCCTCCAGAATTTTTAACACACCTACATTCGCACCTTGCCATGCAAGTGGAATAATTCACAACTAGCAGAGGTGTCTAGGCAGATACAAGCGAACGATTAGCATCCACAATTGGCAAGCGTGCTTTTATTCGTGCGCAGGAAGCACCCTCCTCCCACACCTACACTTAATTTAGAAACAGTACAAGTGTTCCCATAATATTCTCAAGCCTACGTCGGAAAGATATGCCTTTTGCCGAGTTCACGTAAATCCCACTGCACGTTCCCATTCTTTGCGTGCAGTCGGCTGCTACTGGTGTTGCTGGTTGTGACTGCTGATAACAGATGCCGTAGCAATCAATTCATGGAGTGAATTGTATGTTTTGAGATAGTCTGTCTCTGACAAGCAAGCGCAGGTGATATAGGTGCGAACACAGGAAGCTTGCAGCCCCTCGCTGCCTGCAGACACAGAGCAGCCACACTGAGAGAGCGGCCTAAGCCGTAGGCGAAATGTGCTCATTCGCTTTGGTGCGACGTGGAACTATAAATAAGGCTGCCACTAGCGTGAGCGTCGTGTAAAGTCGGAAAAGTCGGCTGCATGGGTGATTGCCAAGTTTGGGGAGCGTTTCGGAGTATGATCAGTGCAATGGAGACGCGGAAACTTGTTGTGGCCCAGTGTTTTGCAGTTGGACGACAAGAGTGGTACACAGTAGCAAAGAGCGAGGCACTGAGATGGCATGAACAATGGAGTGCACAATGGGGCTCGAGATGTGCTTGTTATCTCAGGTGCTGTGTGATTGTCGACAAGGAGTGAAATGGACCAATTTGTGACCGCCCTTTCAATTTAAGACGTTAAAAACAGACGGAATTTGCATTCGTAATACCAGAGCATCGAAACTACTTGGAACTCTTGTGTATATGAACGTGTCCGCGCCTTTGTACTCTGGTACCTTCTCCGCTACAAACCAACCAACCATCGTGTCCGTGCACATCAGAGTCGCAAAGAATGGAGAATAGGCAGGCTTTGTCGTGTGTGCAGCCGTAGCTCAGTTGGCAGATCGTTCGCTTAGTGTGTGAAAGGTCTCGGGTTCAAGCCCCGGCGCCTACATGTTTTGTGGTCAGTGCATGGTAAGTGCTGGTCGCGGCGAACCTAAAGGCACGCAAGAAGTTGCAAAACCAGCGTCACAGACTGATATGATGTGTACTGACATAAGGAGAGCAAGATGTAAGTGTGGGGACCGGCTGTTATCGAGGTGTCATCGAGTGCAGATCTGTCTAAGGTATCAAGGCTTAACGTCATTGAAGTCTAGAGAGTGGACAACACGTTCGTCATACTCAGAGCGATGTCCGAACTCTATTTTCGACGTTATGCGTGCCACTTTCATTGTAGCCAACTACGATTCGATACAGAATGCACGAAACCTGAAAGACACCCTCACTGATACATAGAGAGTAGGATTTGTCTGCGGAATAATGGGAGTGCAAGGGTCTGTGACGTTGATATGGCTGTATGTAGCACTATTGGTCATCGGGGGGGGTGGGCGTAGCTCAGGTGGTAGAGCGCTCGGTTGGCGTGCGAGAGGTACTGGGATCGATACCCAGCGCCTCCAGAATTTTTAACACACCTACATTCGCACCTTGCCATGCAAGTGGAATAATTCACAACTAGCAGAGGTGTCTAGGCAGATACAAGCGAACGATTAGCATCCACAATTGGCAAGCGTGCTTTTATTCGTGCGCAGGAAGCACCCTCCTCCCACACCTACACTTAATTTAGAAACAGTACAAGTGTTCCCATAATATTCTCAAGCCTACGTCGGAAAGATATGCCTTTTGCCGAGTTCACGTAAATCCCACTGCACGTTCCCATTCTTTGCGTGCAGTCGGCTGCTACTGCTGTTGCTGGTTGTGACTGCTGATAACAGATGCCGTAGCAATCAATTCATGGAGTGAATTGTATGTTTTGAGATAGTCTGTCTCTGACAAGCAAGCGCAGGTGATATAGGTGCGAACACAGGAAGCTTGCAGCCCCTCGCTGCCTGCAGACACAGAGCAGCCACACTGAGAGAGCGGCCTAAGCCGTAGGCGAAATGTGCTCATTCGCTTTGGTGCGACGTGGAACTATAAATAAGGCTGCCACTAGCGTGAGCGTTGCGTGAGTGTCGTGTAAAGTCGGAAAAGTCGGCTGCATGGGTGATTGCCAAGTTTGGGGAGCGTTTCGGAGTATGATCAGTGCAATGGAGACGCGGAAACTTGTTGTGGCCCAGTGTTTTGCAGTTGGACGACAAGAGTGGTACACAGTAGCAAAGAGCGAGGCACTGAGATGGCATGAACAATGGAGTGCACAATGGGGCTCGAGATGTGCTTGTTATCTCAGGTGCTGTGTGATTGTCGACAAGGAGTGAAATGGACCAATTTGTGACCGCCCTTTCAATTTAAGACGTTAAAAACAGACGGAATTTGCATTCGTAATACCAGAGCATCGAAACTACTTGGAACTCTTGTGTATATGAACGTGTCCGCGCCTTTGTACTCTGGTACCTTCTCCGCTACAAACCAACCAACCATCGTGTCCGTGCACATCAGAGTCGCAAAGAATGGAGAATAGGCAGGCTTTGTCGTGTGTGCAGCCGTAGCTCAGTTGGCAGATCGTTCGCTTAGTGTGTGAAAGGTCTCGGGTTCAAGCCCCGGCGCCTACATGTTTTGTGGTCAGTGCATGGTAAGTGCTGGTCGCGGCGAACCTAAAGGCACGCAAGAAGTTGCAAAACCAGCGTCACAGACTGATATGATGTGTACTGACATAAGGAGAGCAAGATGTAAGTGTGGGGACCGGCTGTTATCGAGGTGTCATCGAGTGCAGCTCTGTCTAAGGTATCAAGGCTTAACGTCATTGAAGTCTAGAGAGTGGACAACACGTTCGTCATACTCAGAGCGATGTCCGAACTCTATTTTCGACGTTATGCGTGCCACTTTCATTGTAGCCAACTACGATTCGATACAGAATGCACGAAACCTGAAAGACACCCTCACTGATACATAGAGAGTAGGATTTGTCTGCGGAATAATGGGAGTGCAAGGGTCTGTGACGTTGATATGGCTGTATGTAGCACTATTAGTCACCGGGGTGGGCGTAGCTCAGGTGGTAGAGCGCTCGGTTGGCGTGCGAGAGGTACTGGGATCGATACCCAGCGCCTCCAGAATTTTTAACACACCTACATTCGCACCTTGCCATGCAAGTGGAATAATTCACAACTAGCAGAGGTGTCTAGGCAGATACAAGCGAACGATTAGCATCCACAATTGGCAAGCGTGCTTTTATTCGTGCGCAGGAAGCACCCTCCTCCCACACCTACACTTAATTTAGAAACAGTACAAGTGTTCCCATAATATTCTCAAGCCTACGTCGGAAAGATATGCCTTTTGCCGAGTTCACGTAAATCCCACTGCACGTTCCCATTCTTTGCGTGCAGTCGGCTGCTACTGCTGTTGCTGGTTGTGACTGCTGATAACAGATGCCGTAGCAATCAATTCATGGAGTGAATTGTATGTTTTGAGATAGTCTGTCTCTGACAAGCAAGCGCAGGTGATATAGGTGCGAACACAGGAAGCTTGCAGCCCCTCGCTGCCTGCAGACACAGAGCAGCCACACTGAGAGAGCGGCCTAAGCCGTAGGCGAAATGTGCTCATTCGCTTTGGTGCGACGTGGAACTATAAATAAGGCTGCCACTAGCGTGAGCGTCGTGTAAAGTCGGAAAAGTCGGCTGCATGGGTGATTGCCAAGTTTGGGGAGCGTTTCGGAGTATGATCAGTGCAATGGAGACGCGGAAACTTGTTGTGGCCCAGTGTTTTGCAGTTGGACGACAAGAGTGGTACACAGTAGCAAAGAGCGAGGCACTGAGATGGCATGAACAATGGAGTGCACAATGGGGCTCGAGATGTGCTTGTTATCTCAGGTGCTGTGTGATTGTCGACAAGGAGTGAAATGGACCAATTTGTGACCGCCCTTTCAATTTAAGACGTTAAAAACAGACGGAATTTGCATTCGTAATACCAGAGCATCGAAACTACTTGGAACTCTTGTGTATATGAACGTGTCCGCGCCTTTGTACTCTGGTACCTTCTCCGCTACAAACCAACCAACCATCGTGTCCGTGCACATCAGAGTCGCAAAGAATGGAGAATAGGCAGGCTTTGTCGTGTGTGCAGCCGTAGCTCAGTTGGCAGATCGTTCGCTTAGTGTGTGAAAGGTCTCGGGTTCAAGCCCCGGCGCCTACATGTTTTGTGGTCAGTGCATGGTAAGTGCTGGTCGCGGCGAACCTAAAGGCACGCAAGAAGTTGCAAAACCAGCGTCACAGACTGATATGATGTGTACTGACATAAGGAGAGCAAGATGTAAGTGTGGGGACCGGCTGTTATCGAGGTGTCATCGAGTGCAGATCTGTCTAAGGTATCAAGGCTTAACGTCATTGAAGTCTAGAGAGTGGACAACACGTTCGTCATACTCAGAGCGATGTCCGAACTCTATTTTCGACGTTATGCGTGCCACTTTCATTGTGGCCAACTACGATTCGATACAGAATGCACGAAACCTGAAAGACACCCTCACTGATACATAGAGAGTAGGATTTGTCTGCGGAATAATGGGAGTGCAAGGGTCTGTGACGTTGATATGGCTGTATGTAGCACTAATAGTCACAGGGGGGGTGGGCGTAGCTCGGGTGGTAGAGCGCTCGGTTGGCGTGCGAGGGGTACTGGGATCGATACCCAGCGCCTCCAGAATTTTTAACACACCTACATTCGCACCTTGCCATGCAAGTGGAATAATTCACAACTAGCAGAGGTGTCTAGGCAGATACAAGCGAACGATTAGCATCCACAATTGGCAAGCGTGCTTTTATTCGTGCGCAGGAAGCACCCTCCTCCCACACCTACACTTAATTTAGAAACAGTACAAGTGTTCCCATAATATTCTCAAGCCTACGTCGGAAAGATATGCCTTTTGCCGAGTTCACGTAAATCCCACTGCACGTTCCCATTCTTTGCGTGCAGTCGGCTGCTACTGGTGTTGCTGGTTGTGACTGCTGATAACAGATGCCGTAGCAATCAATTCATGGAGTGAATTGTATGTTTTGAGATAGTCTGTCTCTGACAAGCAAGCGCAGGTGATATAGGTGCGAACACAGGAAGCTTGCAGCCCCTCGCTGGCTGCAGACACAGAGCAGCCACACTGAGAGAGCGGCCTAAGCCGTAGGCGAAATGTGCTCATTCGCTTTGGTGCGACGTGGAACTATAAATAAGGCTGCCACTAGCGTGAGCGTCGTGTAAAGTCGGAAAAGTCGGCTGCATGGGTGATTGCCAAGTTTGGGGAGCGTTTCGGAGTATGATCAGTGCAATGGAGACGCGGAAACTTGTTGTGGCCCAGTGTTTTGCAGTTGGACGACAAGAGTGGTACACAGTAGCAAAGAGCGAGGCACTGAGATGGCATGAACAATGGAGTGCACAATGGGGCTCGAGATGTGCTTGTTATCTCAGGTGCTGTGTGATTGTCGACAAGGAGTGAAATGGACCAATTTGTGACCGCCCTTTCAATTTAAGACGTTAAAAACAGACGGAATTTGCATTCGTAATACCAGAGCATCGAAACTACTTGGAACTCTTGTGTATATGAACGTGTCCGCGCCTTTGTACTCTGGTACCTTCGCCGCTACAAACCAACCAACCATCGTGTCCGTGCACATCAGAGTCGCAAAGAATGGAGAATATTCAGGCTTTGTCGTGTGTGCAGCCGTAGCTCAGTTGGCAGATCGTTCGCTTAGTGTGTGAAAGGTCTCGGGTTCAAGCCCCGGCGCCTACATGTTTTGTGGTCAGTGCATGGTAAGTGCTGGTCGCGGCGAACCTAAAGGCACGCAAGAAGTTGCAAAACCAGCGTCACAGACTGATATGATGTGTACTGACATAAGGAGAGCAAGATGTAAGTGTGGGGACCGGCTGTTATCGAGGTGTCATCGAGTGCAGATCTGTCTAAGGTATCAAGGCTTAACGTCATTGAAGTCTAGAGAGTGGACAACACGTTCGTCATACTCAGAGCGATGTCCGAACTCTATTTTCGACGTTATGCGTGCCGCTTTCATTGTGGCCAACTACGATTCGATACAGAATGCACGAAACCTGAAAGACACCCTCACTGATACATAGAGAGTAGGATTTGTCTGCGGAATAATGGGAGTGCAAGGGTCTGTGACGTTGATATGGCTGTATGTAGCACTATTAGTCACGGGGGGGTGGGCGTAGCTCAGGTGGTAGAGCGCTCGGTTGGCGTGCGAGAGGTACTGGGATCGATACCCAGCGCCTCCAGAATTTTGAACACACCTACATTCGCACCTTGCCATGCAAGTGGATTAATTCACAACTAGCAGAGGTGTCTAGGCAGATACAAGCGAACGATTAGCATCCACAATTGGCAAGCGTGCTTTTATTCGTGCGCAGGAAGCACCCTCCTCCCACACCTACACTTAATTTAGAAACAGTACAAGTGTTCCCATAATATTCTCAAGCCTACGTCGGAAAGATATGCCTTTTGCCGAGTTCACGTAAATCCCACTGCACGTTCCCATTCTTTGCGTGCAGTCGGCTGCTACTGGTGTTGCTGGTTGTGACTGCTGATAACAGATGCCGTAGCAATCAATTCATGGAGTGAATTGTATGTTTTGAGATAGTCTGTCTCTGACAAGCAAGCGCAGGTGATATAGGTGCGAACACAGGAAGCTTGCAGCCCCTCGCTGCCTGCAGACACAGAGCAGCCACACTGAGAGAGCGGCCTAAGCCGTAGTCGAAATGTGCTCATTCGCTTTGGTGCGACGTGGAACTATAAATAAGGCTGCCACTAGCGTGAGCGTCGTGTAAAGTCGGAAAAGTCGGCTGCATGGGTGATTGCCAAGTTTGGGGAGCGTTTCGGAGTATGATCAGTGCAATGGAGACGCGGAAACTTGTTGTGGCCCAGTGTTTTGCAGTTGGACGACAAGAGTGGTACACAGTAGCAAAGAGCGAGGCACTGAGATGGCATGAACAATGGAGTGCACAATGGGGCTTGAGATGTGCTTGTTATCTCAGGTGCTGTGTGATTGTCGACAAGGAGTGAAATGGACCAATTTGTGACCGCCCTTTCAATTTAAGACGTTAAAAACAGACGGAATTTGCATTCGTAATACCAGAGCATCGAAACTACTTGGAACTCTTGTGTATATGAACGTGTCCGCGCCTTTGTACTCTGGTACCTTCGCCGCTACAAACCAACCAACCATCGTGTCCGTGCACATCAGAGTCGCAAAGAATGGAGAATATTCAGGCTTTGTCGTGTGTGCAGCCGTAGCTCAGTTGGCAGATCGTTCGCTTAGTGTGTGAAAGGTCTCGGGTTCAAGCCCCGACGCCTACATGTTTTGTGGTCAGTGCATGGTAAGTGCTGGTCGCGGCGAACCTAAAGGCACGCAAGAAGTTGCAAAACCAGCGTCACAGACTGATATGATGTGTACTGACATAAGGAGAGCAAGATGTAAGTGTGGGGACCGGCTGTTATCGAGGTGTCATCGAGTGCAGATCTGTCTAAGGTATCAAGGCTTAACGTCATTGAAGTCTAGAGAGTGGACAACACGTTCGTCATACTCAGAGCGATGTCCGAACTCTATTTTCGACGTTATGCGTGCCACTTTCATTGTAGCCAACTACGATTCGATACAGAATGCACGAAACCTGAAAGACACCCTCACTGATACATAGAGAGTAGGATTTGTCTGCGGAATAATGGGAGTGCAAGGGTCTGTGACGTTGATATGGCTGTATGTAGCACTATTAGTCACCGGGGGGGTGTGGGCGTAGCTCAGGTGGTAGAGCGCTCGGTTGGCGCGCGAGAGGTACTGGGATCGATACCCAGCGCTTCCAGAATTTTTGACACACCTACATTCGCACCTTGCCATGCAAGTGGAATAATTCACAACTAGCAGAGGTGTCTAGGCAGATACAAGCGAACGATTAGCATCCACAATTGGCAAGCGTGCTTTTATTCGTGCGCAGGAAGCACCCTCCTCCCACACCTACACTTAATTTAGAAACAGTACAAGTGTTCCCATAATATTCTCAAGCCTACGTCGGAAAGATATGCCTTTTGCCGAGTTCACGTAAATCCCACTGCACGTTCCCATTCTTTGCGTGCAGTCGGCTGCTACTGGTGTTGCTGGTTGTGACTGCTGATAACAGATGCCGTAGCAATCAATTCATGGAGTGAATTGTATGTTTTGAGATAGTCTGTCTCTGACAAGCAAGCGCAGGTGATATAGGTGCGAACACAGGAAGCTTGCAGCCCCTCGCTGCCTGCAGACACAGAGCAGCCACACTGAGAGAGCAGCCTAAGCCGTAGGCGAAATGTGCTCATTCGCTTTGGTGCGACGTGGAACTATAAATAAGGCTGCCACTAGCGTGAGCGTCGTGTAAAGTCGGAAAAGTCGGCTGCATGGGTGATTGCCAAGTTTGGGGAGCGTTTCGGAGTATGATCAGTGCAATGGAGACGCGGAAACTTGTTGTGGCCCAGTGTTTTGCAGTTGGACGACAAGAGTGGTACACAGTAGCAAAGAGCGAGGCACTGAGATGGCATGAACAATGGAGTGCACAATGGGGCTCGAGATGTGCTTGTTATCTCAGGTGCTGTGTGATTGTCGACAAGGAGTGAAATGGACCAATTTGTGACCGCCCTTTCAATTTAAGACGTTAAAAACAGACGGAATTTGCATTCGTAATACCAGAGCATCGAAACTACTTGGAACTCTTGTGTATATGAACGTGTCCGCGCCTTTGTACTCTGGTACCTTCGCCGCTACAAACCAACCAACCATCGTGTCCGTGCACATCAGAGTCGCAAAGAATGGAGAATAGGCAGGCTTTGTCGTGTGTGCAGCCGTAGCTCAGTTGGCAGATCGTTCACTTAGTGTGTGAAAGGTCTCGGGTTCAAGCCCCGGCGCCTACATGTTTTGTGGTCAGTGCATGGTAAGTGCTGGTCGCGGCGAACCTAAAGGCACGCAAGAAGTAGCAAAACCAGCGTCACAGACTGATATGATGTGTACTGACATAAGGAGAGCAAGATGTAAGTGTGGGGACCGGCTGTTATCGAGGTGTCATCGAGTGCAGATCTGTCTAAGGTATCAAGGCTTAATGTCATTGAAGTCTAGAGAGTGGACAACACGTTCGTCATACTCAGAGCGATGTCCGAACTCTATTTTCGACGTTATGCGTGCCACTTTCATTGTGGCCAACTACGATTCGATACAGAATGCACGAAACCTGAAAGACACCCTCACTGATACATAGAGAGCAGGATTTGTCTGCGGAATAATGGGAGTGCAAGGGTCTGTGACGTTGATATGGCTGTATGTAGCACTATTAGTCACCGGGGAGGTGGGCGTAGCTCAGGTGGTAGAGCGCTCGGTTGGCGTGCGAGAGGTACTGGGATCGATACCCAGCGCCTCCAAAATTTTTAACACACCTACATTCGCACCGTGCCATGCAAGTGGAATAATTCACAACTAGCAGAGGTGTCTAGGCAGATACAAGCGAACGATTAGCATCCACAATTGGCAAGCGTGCTTTTATTCGTGCGCAGGAAGCACCCTCCTCCCACACCTACACTTAATTTAGAAACAGTACAAGTGTTTCCATAATATTCTCAAGCCTACGTGGGAAAGATATGCCTTTTGCCGAGTTCACGTAAATCCCACTGCACGTTCCCATTCTTTGCGTGCAGTCGGCTGCTACTGGTGTTGCTGGTTGTGACTGCTGATAACAGATGCCGTAGCAATCAATTCATGGAGTGAATTGTATGTTTTGAGATAGTCTGTCTCTGACAAGCAAGCGCAGGTGATATAGGTGCGAACACAGGAAGCTTGCAGCCCCTCGCTGCCTGCAGACACAGAGCAGCCACACTGAGAGAGCGGCCTAAGCCGTAGGCGAAATGTGCTCATTCGCTTTGGTGCGACGTGGAACTATAAATAAGGCTGCCACTAGCGTGAGCGTCGTGTAAAGTCGGAAAAGTCGGCTGCATGGGTGATTGCCAAGTTTGGGGAGCGTTTCGGAGTATGATCAGTGCAATGGAGACGCGGAAACTTGTTGTGGCTCAGTGTTTTGCAGTTGGACGACAAGAGTGGTACACAGTAGCAAAGAGCGAGGCACTGAGATGGCATGAACAATGGAGTGCACAATGGGGCTCGAGATGTGCTTGTTATCTCAGGTGCTGTGTGATTGTCGACAAGGAGTGAAATGGACCAATTTGTGACCGCCCTTTCAATTTAAGACGTTAAAAACAGACGGAATTTGCATTCGTAATACCAGAGCATCGAAACTACTTGGAACTCTTGTGTATATGAACGTGTCCGCGCCTTTGTACTCTGGTACCTTCGCCGCTACAAACCAACCAACCATCGTGTCCGTGCACATCAGAGTCGCAAAGAATGGAGAATAGGCAGGCTTTGTCGTGTGTGCAGCCGTAGCTCAGTTGGCAGATCGTTCGCTTAGTGTGTGAAAGGTCTCGGGTTCAAGCCCCGGTGCCTCCATGTTTTGTGGTCAGTGCATGGTAAGTGCTGGTCGCGGCGAACCTAAAGGCACGCAAGAAGTTGCAAAACCAGCGTCACAGACTGATATGATGTGTACTGACATAAGGAGAGCAAGATGTAAGTGTGGGGACCGGCTGTTATCGAGGTGTCATCGAGTGCAGATCTGTCTAAGGTATCAAGGCTTAACGTCATTGAAGTCTAGAGAGTGGACAACACGTTCGTCATACTCAGAGCGATGTCCGAACTCTATTTTCGACGTTATGCGTGCCACTTTCATTGTGGCCAACTACGATTCGATACAGAATGCACGAAACCTGAAAGACACCCTCACTGATACATAGAGAGTAGGATTTGTCTGCGGAATAATGGGAGTGCAAGGGTCTGTGACGTTGATATGGCTGTATGTAGCACTATTAGTCACAGGGGGGGTGGGCGTAGCTCAGGTGGTAGAGCGCTCGGTTGTCGTGCGAGGGGTACTGGGATCGATACCCAGCGCCTCCAGAATTTTTAACACACCTACATTCGCACCTTGCCATGCAAGTGGAATAATTCACAACTAGCAGAGGTGTCTAGGCAGATACAAGCGAACGATTAGCATCCACAATTGGCAAGCGTGCTTTTATTCGTGCGCAGGAAGCACCCTCCTCCCACACCTACACTTAATTTAGAAACAGTACAAGTGTTCCCATAATATTCTCAAGCCTACGTCGGAAAGATATGCCTTTTGCCGAGTTCACGTAAATCCCACTGCACGTTCCCATTCTTTGCGTGCAGTCGGCTGCTACTGGTGTTGCTGGTTGTGACTGCTGATAACAGATGCCGTAGCAATCAATTCATGGAGTGAATTGTATGTTTTGAGATAGTCTGTCTCTGACAAGCAAGCGCAGGTGATATAGGTGCGAACACAGGAAGCTTGCAGCCCCTCGCTGCCTGCAGACACAGAGCAGCCACACTGAGAGAGCGGCCTAAGCCGTAGGCGAAATGTGCTCATTCGCTTTGGTGCGACGTGGAACTATAAATAAGGCTGCCACTAGCGTGAGCGTCGTGTAAAGTCGGAAAAGTCGGCTGCATGGGTGATTGCCAAGTTTGGGGAGCGTTTCGGAGTATGATCAGTGCAATGGAGACGCGGAAACTTGTTGTGGCCCAGTGTTTTGCAGTTGGACGACAAGAGTGGTACACAGTAGCAAAGAGCGAGGCACTGAGATGGCATGAACAATGGAGTGCACAATGGGGCTCGAGATGTGCTTGTTATCTCAGGTGCTGTGTGATTGTCGACAAGGAGTGAAATGGACCAATTTGTGACCGCCCTTTCAATTTAAGACGTTAAAAACAGACGGAATTTGCATTCGTAATACCAGAGCATCGAAACTACTTGGAACTCTTGTGTATATGAACGTGTCCGCGCCTTTGTACTCTGGTACCTTCGCCGCTACAAACCAACCAACCATCGTGTCCGTGCACATCAGAGTCGCAAAGAATGGAGAATAGGCAGGCTTTGTCGTGTGTGCAGCCGTAGCTCAGTTGACAGATCGTTCGCTTAGTGTCTGAAAGGTCTCGGGTTCAAGCCCCGGCGCCTACATGTTTTGTGGTCAGTGCATGGTAAGTGCTGGTCGCGGCGAACCTAAAGGCACGCAAGAAGTTGCAAAACCAGCGTCACAGACTGATATGATGTGTACTGACATAAGGAGAGCAAGATGTAAGTGTGGGGACCGGCTGTTATCGAGGTGTCATCGAGTGCAGATCTGTCTAAGGTATCAAGGCTTAACGTCATTGAAGTCTAGAGAGTGGACAACACGTTCGTCATACTCAGAGCGATGTCCGAACTCTATTTTCGACGTTATGCGTGCCACTTTCATTGTGGCCAACTACGATTCGATACAGAATGCACGAAACCTGAAAGACACCCTCACTGATACATAGAGAGTAGGATTTGTCTGCGGAATAATACGAGTGCAAGTGTCTGTGACGTCGATATGGCTGTATGTAGCACTATTAGTCGCCGGGGGGGTGGGCGTAGCTCAGGTGGTAGAGCGCTCGGTTGGCGTGCGAGAGGTACTGGGATCGATACCCAGCGCCTCCAGAATTTTTAACACACCTACATTCGCACCTTGCCATGCAAGTGGAATAATTCACAACTAGCAGAGGTGTCTAGGCAGATACAAGCGAACGATTAGCATCCACAATTGGCAAGCGTGCTTTTATTCGTGCGCAGGAAGCACCCTCCTCCCACACCTACACTTAATTTAGAAACAGTACAAGTGTTCCCATAATATTCTCAAGCCTACGTCGGAAAGATATGCCTTTTGCCGAGTTCACGTAAATCCCACTGCACGTTCCCATTCTTTGCGTGCAGTCGGCTGCTACTGGTGTTGCTGGTTGTGACTGCTGATAACAGATGCCGTAGCAATCAATTCATGGAGTGAATTGTATGTTTTGAGATAGTCTGTCTCTGACAAGCAAGCGCAGGTGATATAGGTGCGAACACAGGAAGCTTGCAGCCCCTCGCTGCCTGCAGACACAGAGCAGCCACACTGAGAGAGCGGCCTAAGCCGTAGGCGAAATGTGCTCATTCGCTTTGGTGCGACGTGGAACTATAAATAAGGCTGCCACTAGCGTGAGCGTCGTGTAAAGTCGGAAAAGTCTTCTGCATGGGTGATTGCCAAGTTTGGGGAGCGTTTCGGAGTATGATCAGTGCAATGGAGACGCGGAAACTTGTTGTGGCCCAGTGTTTTGCAGTTGGACGACAAGAGTGGTACACAGTAGCAAAGAGCGAGGCACTGAGATGGCATGAACAATGGAGTGCACAATGGGGCTCGAGATGTGCTTGTTATCTCAGGTGCTGTGTGATTGTCGACAAGGAGTGAAATGGACCAATTTGTGACCGCCCTTTCAATTTAAGACGTTAAAAACAGACGGAATTTGCATTCGTAATACCAGAGCATCGAAACTACTTGGAACTCTTGTGTATATGAACGTGTCCGCGCCTTTGTACTCTGGTACCTTCGCCGCTACAAACCAACCAACCATCGTGTCCGTGCACATCAGAGTCGCAAAGAATGGAGAATAGGCAGGCTTTGTCGTGTGTGCAGCCGTAGCTCAGTTGGCAGATCGTTCGCTTAGTGTGTGAAAGGTCTGGGGTTCAAGCCCCGGCGCCTCCATGTTTTGTGGTCAGTGCATGGTAAGTGCTGGTCGCGGCGAACCTAAAGGCACGCAAGAAGTTGCAAAACCAGCGTCACAGACTGATATGATGTGTACTGACATAAGGAGAGCAAGATGTAAGTGTGGGGACCGGCTGTTATCGAGGTGTCATCGAGTGCAGATCTGTCTAAGGTATCAAGGCTTAACGTCATTGAAGTCTAGAGAGTGGACAACACGTTCGTCATACTCAGAGCGATGTCCGAACTCTATTTTCGACGTTATGCGTGCCACTTTCATTGTGGCCAACTACGATTCGATACAGAATGCACGAAACCTGAAAGACACCCTCACTGATACATAGAGAGTAGGATTTGTCTGCGGAATAATACGAGTGCAAGGGTCTGTGACGTTGATATGGCTGTATGTAGCACTATTAGTCACCGGGGGGGTGGGCGTAGCTCAGGTGGTAGAGCGCTCGGTTGGCGTGCGAGAGGTGCTGGGATCGATACCCAGCGCCTCCAGAATTTTTAACACACCTACATTCGCACCTTGCCATGCAAGTGGAATAATTCACAACTAGCAGACGTGTCTAGGCAGATACAAGCGAACGATTAGCATCCACAATTGGCAAGCGTGCTTTTATTCGTGCGCAGGAAGCACCCTCCTCCCACACCTACACTTAATTTAGAAACAGTACAAGTGTTCCCATAATATTCTCAAGCCTACGTCGGAAAGATATGCCTTTTGCCGAGTTCACGTAAATCCCACTGCACGTTCCCATTCTTTGCGTGCAGTCGGCTGCTACTGGTGTTGCTGGTTGTGACTGCTGATAACAGATGCCGTAGCAATCAATTCATGGAGTGAATTGTATGTTTTGAGATAGTCTGTCTCTGACAAGCAAGCGCAGGTGATATAGGTGCGAACACAGGAAGCTTGCAGCCCCTCGCTGCCTGCAGACACAGAGCAGCCACACTGAGAGAGCGGCCTAAGCCGTAGGCGAAATGTGCTCATTCGCTTTGGTGCGACGTGGAACTATAAATAAGGCTGCCACTAGCGTGAGCGTCGTGTAAAGTCGGAAAAGTCGGCTGCATGGGTGATTGCCAAGTTTGGGGAGCGTTTCGGAGTATGATCAGTGCAATGGAGACGCGGAAACTTGTTGTGGCCCAGTGTTTTGCAGTTGGACGACAAGAGTGGTACACAGTAGCAAAGAGCGAGCCACTGAGATGGCATGAACAATGGAGTGCACAATGGGGCTCGAGATGTGCTTGTTATCTCAGGTGCTGTGTGATTGTCGACAAGGAGTGAAATGGACCAATTTGTGACCGCCCTTTCAATTTAAGACGTTAAAAACAGACGGAATTTGCATTCGTAATACCAGAGCATCGAAACTACTTGGAACTCTTGTGTATATGAACGTGTCCGCGCCTTTGTACTCTGGTACCTTCGCCGCTACAAACCAACCAACCATCGTGTCCGTGCACATCAGAGTCGCAAAGAATGGAGAATAGGCAGGCTTTGTCGTGTGTGCAGCCGTAGCTCAGTTGGCAGATCGTTCGCTTAGTGTGTGAAAGGTCTCGGGTTCAAGCCCCGGCGCCTCCATGATTTGTGGTCAGTGCATGGTAAGTGCTGGTCGCGGCGAACCTAAAGGCACGCAAGAAGTTGCAAAACCAGCGTCACAGACTGATATGATGTGTACTGACATAAGGAGAGCAAGATGTAAGTGTGGGGACCGGCTGTTATCGAGGTGTCATCGAGTGCAGATCTGTCTAAGGTATCAAGGCTTAACGTCATTGAAGTCTAGAGAGTGGACAACACGTTCGTCATACTCAGAGCGATGTCCGAACTCTATTTTCGACGTTATGCGTGCCACTTTCATTGTGGCCAACTACGATTCGATACAGAATGCACGAAACCTGAAAGACACCCTCACTGATACATAGAGAGTAGGATTTGTCTGCGGAATAATGGGAGTGCAAGGGTCTGTGACGTTGATATGGCTGTATGTAGCACTATTAGTCACCGGGGGGTGGGCGTAGCTCAGGTGGTAGAGCGCTCGGTTGGCGTGCGAGAGGTACTGGGATCGATACCCAGCGCCTCCAGAATCTTTAACACACCTACATTCGCACCTTGCCATGCAAGTGGAATAATTCACAACTAGCAGAGGTGTCTAGGCAGATACAAGCGAACGATTAGCATCCACAATTGGCAAGCGTGCTTTTATTCGTGCGCAGGAAGCACCCTCCTCCCACACCTACACTTAATTTAGAAACAGTACAAGTGTTCCCATAATATTCTCAAGCCTACGTCGGAAAGATATGCCTTCTGCCGAGTTCACGTAAATCCCACTGCACGTTCCCATTCTTTGCGAGCAGTCGGCTGCTACTGGTGTTGCTGGTTGTGACTGCTGATAACAGATGCCGTAGCAATCAATTCATGGAGTGAATTGTATGTTTTGAGATAGTCTGTCTCTGACAAGCAAGCGCAGGTGATATAGGTGCGAACACAGGAAGCTTGCAGCCCCTCGCTGCCTGCAGACACAGAGCAGCCACACTGAGAGAGCGGCCTAAGCCGTAGGCGAAATGTGCTCATTCGCTTTGGTGCGACGTGGAACTATAAATAAGGCTGCCACTAGCGTGAGCGTCGTGTAAAGTCGGAAAAGTCGGCTGCATGGGTGATTGCCAAGTTTGGGGAGCGTTTCGGAGTATGATCAGTGCAATGGAGACGCGGAAACTTGTTGTGGCCCAGTGTTTTGCAGTTGGACGACAAGAGTGGTACACAGTAGCAAAGAGCGAGGCACTGAGATGGCATGAACAATGGAGTGCACAATGGGGCTCGAGATGTGCTTGTTATCTCAGGTGCTGTGTGATTGTCGACAAGGAGTGAAATGGACCAATTTGTGACCGCCCTTTCAATTTAAGACGTTAAAAACAGACGGAATTTGCATTCGTAATACCAGAGCATCGAAACTACTTGGAACTCTTGTGTATATGAACGTGTCCGCGCCTTTGTACTCTGGTACCTTCGCCGCTACAAACCAACCAACCATCGTGTCCGTGCACATCAGAGTCGCAAAGAATGGAGAATAGGCAGGCTTTGTCGTGTGTGCAGCCGTAGCTCAGTTGGCAGATCGTTCGCTTAGTGTGTGAAAGGTCTCGGGTTCAAGCACCGGCGCCTCCATGTTTTGTGGTCAGTGCATGGTAAGTGCTGGTCGCGGCGAACCTAAAGGCACGCTAGAAGTTTCAAAACCAGCGTCACAGACTGATATGATGTGTACTGACATAAGGAGAGCAAGATGTAAGTGTGGGGACCGGCTGTTATCGAGGTGTCATCGAGTGCAGATCTGTCTAAGGTATCAAGGCTTAACGTCACTGAAGTCTAGAGAGTGGACAACACGTTCGTCATACTCAGAGCGATGTCCGAACTCTATTTTCGACGTTATGCGTGCCACTTTCATTGTGGCCAACTACGATTCGATACAGAATGCACGAAACCTGAAAGACACCCTCACCGATACATAGAGAGTAGGATTTGTCTGCGGAATAATGGGAGTGCAAGGGTCTGTGACGTTGATATGGCTGTATGTAGCACTATTAGTCACCGGGGTGTGGGCGTAGCTCAGGTGGTAGAGCGCTCGCTTGGCGTGCGAGAGGTACTGGGATCGATACCCAGCGCCTCCAGAATTTTTAACACACCTACATTCGCACCTTGCCATGCAAGTGGAATAATTCACAACTAGCAGAGGTGTCTAGGCAGATACAAGCGAACGATTAGCATCCACAATTGGCAAGCGTGCTTTTATTCGTGCACAGGAAGCACCCTCCTCCCACACCTACACTTAATTTAGAAACAGTACAAGTGTTCCCATAATATTCTCAAGCCTACGTCGGAAAGATATGCCTTTTGCCGAGTTCACGTAAATCCCACTGCACGTTCCCATTCTTTGCGTGCAGTCGGCTGCTACTGGTGTTGCTGGTTGTGACTGCTGATAACAGATGCCGTAGCAATCAATTCATGGAGTGAATTGTATGTTTTGAGATAGTCTGTCTCTGACAAGCAAGCGCAGGTGATATAGGTGCGAACACAGGAAGCTTGCAGCCCCTCGCTGCCTGCAGACACAGAGCAGCCACACTGAGAGAGCGGCCTAAGCCGTAGGCGAAATGTGCTCATTCGCTTTGGTGCGACGTGGAACTATAAATAAGGCTGCCACTAGCGTGAGCGTCGTGTAAAGTCGGAAAAGTCGGCTGCATGGGTGATTGCCAAGTTTGGGGAGCGTTTCGGAGTATGATCAGTGCAATGGAGACGCGGAAACTTGTTGTGGCCCAGTGTTTTGCAGTTGGACGACAAGAGTGGTACACACTAGCAAAGAGCGAGGCACTGAGATGGCATGAACAATGGAGTGCACAATGGGTCTCGAGATGTGCTTGTTATCTCAGGTGCTGTGTGATTGTCGACAAGGAGTGAAATGGACCAATTTGTGACCGCCCTTTCAATTTAAGACGTTAAAAACAGACGGAATTTGCATTCGTAATACCAGAGCATCGAAACTACTTGGAACTCTTGTGTATATGAACGTGTCCGCGCCTTTGTACTCTGGTACCTTCGCCGCTACAAACCAACCAACCATCGTGTCCGTGCACATCAGAGTCGCAAAGAATGGAGAATAGGCAGGCTTTGTCGTGTGTGCAGCCGTAGCTCAGTTGGCAGATCGTTCGCTTAGTGTGTGAAAGGTCTCGGGTTCAAGCCCCGGCGCCTCCATGTTTTGTGGTCAGTGCATGGTAAGTGCTGGTCGCGGCGAACCTAAAGGCACGCAAGAAGTTGCAAAACCAGCGTCACAGACTGATATGATGTGTACTGACATAAGGAGAGCAAGATGTAAGTGTGGGGACCGGCTGTTATCGAGGTGTCATCGAGTGCAGATCTGTCTAAGGTATCAAGGCTTAACGTCATTGAAGTCTAGAGAGTGGACAACACGTTCGTCATACTCAGAGCGATGTCCGAACTCTATTTTCGACGTTATGCGTGCCACTTTCATTGTGGCCAACTACGATTCGATACAGAATGCACGAAACCTGAAAGACACCCTCACTGATACATAGAGAGTAGGATTTGTCTGCGGAAAAATACGAGTGCAAGGGTCTGTGACGTTGATATGGCTGTATGTAGCACTATTAGTCACCGGGGGGGTGGGCGTAGCTCAGGTGGTAGAGCGCTCGGTTGGCGTGCGAGAGGTACTGGGATCGATACCCAGCGCCTCCAGAATTTTTAACACACCTACATTCGCACCTTGCCATGCAAGTGGAATAATTCACAACTAGCAGAGGTGTCTAGGCAGATACAAGCGAACGATTAGCATCCACAATTGGCAAGCGTGCTTTTATTCGTGCGCAGGAAGCACCCTCCTCCCACACCTACACTTAATTTAGAAACAGTACAAGTGTTCCCATAATATTCTCAAGCCTACGTCGGAAAGATATGCCTTTTGCCGAGTTCACGTAAATCCCACTGCACGTTCCCATTCTTTGCGTGCAGTCGGCTGCTACTGGTGTTGCTGGTTGTGACTGCTGATAACAGATGCCGTAGCAATCAATTCATGGAGTGAATTGTATGTTTTGAGATAGTCTGTCTCTGACAAGCAAGCGCAGGTGATATAGGTGCGAACACAGGAAGCTTGCAGCCCCTCGCTGCCTGCAGACACAGAGCAGCCACACTGAGAGAGCGGCCTAAGCCGTAGGCGAAATGTGCTCATTCGCTTTGGTGCGACGTGGAACTATAAATAAGGCTGCCACTAGCGTGAGCGTCGTGTAAAGTCGGAAAAGTCGGCCGCATGGGTGATTGCCAAGTTTGGGGAGCGTTTCGGAGTATGATCAGTGCAATGGAGACGCGGAAACTTGTTGTGGCCCAGTGTTTTGCAGTTGGACGACAAGAGTGGTACACAGTAGCAAAGAGCGAGGCACTGAGATGGCATGAACAATGGAGTGCACAATGGGGCTCGAGATGTGCTTGTTATCTCAGGTGCTGTGTGATTGTCGACAAGGAGTGAAATGGACCAATTTGTGACCGCCCTTTCAATTTAAGACGTTAAAAACAGACGGAATTTGCATTCGTAATACCAGAGCATCGAAACTACTTGGAACTCTTGTGTATATGAACGTGTCCGCGCCTTTGTACTCTGGTACCTTCGCCGCTACAAACCAACCAACCATCGTGTCCGTGCACATCACGTCGCAAAGAATGGAGAATAGGCAGGCTTTGTCGTGTGTGCAGCCGTAGCTCAGTTGGCAGATCGTTCGCTTAGTGTGTGAAAGGTCTCGGGTTCAAGCCCCGGCGCCTACATGTTTTGTGGTCAGTGCATGGTAAGTGCTGGTCGCGGCGAACCTAAAGGCACGCAAGAAGTTGCAAAACCAGCGTCACAGACTGATATGATGTGTACAGACATAAGGAGAGCAAGATGTAAGTGTGGGGACCGGCTGTTATCGAGGTGTCATCGAGTGCAGATCTGTCTAAGGTATCAAGGCTTAATGTCATTGAAGTCTAGAGAGTGGACAACACGTTCGTCGTACTCAGAGCGACGTCCGAACTCTATTTTCGACGTTATGCGTGCCACTTTCATTGTGGCCAACTACGATTCGATACAGAATGCACGAAACCTGAAAGACACCCTCACTGATACATAGAGAGTAGGATTTGTCTGCGGAAAAATACGAGTGCAAGGGTCTGTGACGTTGATATGGCTGTATGTAGCACTATTAGTCACCGGGGGGGTGGGCGTAGCTCAGGTGGTAGAGCGCTCGGTTGGCGTGCGAGAGGTACTGGGATCGATACCCAGCGCCTCCAGAATTTTTAACACACCTACATTCGCACCTTGCCATGCAAGTGGAATAATTCACAACTAGCAGAGGTGTCTAGGCAGATACAAGCGAACGATTAGCATCCACAATTGGCAAGCGTGCTTTTATTCGTGCGCAGGAAGCACCCTCCTCCCACACCTACACTTAATTTAGAAACAGTACAAGTGTTCCCATAATATTCTCAAGCCTACGTCGGAAAGATATGCCTTTTGCCGAGTTCACGTAAATCCCACTGCACGTTCCCATTCTTTGCGTGCAGTCGGCTGCTACTGGTGTTGCTGGTTGTGACTGCTGATAACAGATGCCGTAGCAATCAATTCATGGAGTGAATTGTATGTTTTGAGATAGTCTGTCTCTGACAAGCAAGCGCAGGTGATATAGGTGCGAACACAGGAAGCTTGCAGCCCCTCGCTGCCTGCAGACACAGAGCAGCCACACTGAGAGAGCGGCCTAAGCCGTAGGCGAAATGTGCTCATTCGCTTTGGTGCGACGTGGAACTATAAATAAGGCTGCCACTAGCGTGAGCGTCGTGTAAAGTCGGAAAAGTCGGCCGCATGGGTGATTGCCAAGTTTGGGGAGCGTTTCGGAGTATGATCAGTGCAATGGAGACGCGGAAACTTGTTGTGGCCCAGTGTTTTGCAGTTGGACGACAAGAGTGGTACACAGTAGCAAAGAGCGAGGCACTGAGATGGCATGAACAATGGAGTGCACAATGGGGCTCGAGATGTGCTTGTTATCTCAGGTGCTGTGTGATTGTCGACAAGGAGTGAAATGGACCAATTTGTGACCGCCCTTTCAATTTAAGACGTTAAAAACAGACGGAATTTGCATTCGTAATACCAGAGCATCGAAACTACTTGGAACTCTTGTGTATATGAACGTGTCCGCGCCTTTGTACTCTGGTACCTTCGCCGCTACAAACCAACCAACCATCGTGTCCGTGCACATCAAGTCGCAAAGAGTGGAGAATAGGCAGGCTTTGTCGTGTGTGCAGCCGTAGCTCAGTTGGCAGATCGTTCGCTTAGTGTGTGAAAGGTCTCGGGTTCAAGCCCCGGCGCCTACATGTTTTGTGGTCAGTGCATGGTAAGTGCTGGTCGCGGCGAACCTAAAGGCACGCAAGAAGTTGCAAAACCAGCGTCACAGACTGATATGATGTGTACTGACATAAGGAGAGCAAGATGTAAGTGTGGGGACCGGCTGTTATCGAGGTGTCATCGAGTGCAGATCTGTCTAAGGTATCAAGGCTTAATGTCATTGAAGTCTAGAGAGTGGACAACACGTTCGTCATACTCAGAGCGACGTCCGAACTCTATTTTCGACGTTATGCGTGCCACTTTCATTGTGGCCAACTACGATTCGATACAGAATGCACGAAACCTGAAAGACACCCTCACTGATACATAGAGAGTAGGATTTGTCTGCGGAATAATAGGAGTGCAAGGGTCTGTGACGTTGATATGGCTGTATGTAGCACTATTAGTCACCGGGAAGTGGGCGTAGCTTAGGTGGTAGAGCGCTCGGTTGGCGTGCGAGAGGTACTGGGATCGATACCCAGCGCCTCCAGAATTTTTAACACACCTACATTCGCACCTTGCCATGCAAGTGGAATAATTCACAACTAGCAGAGGTGTCTAGGCAGATACAAGCGAACGATTAGCATCCACAATTGGCAAGCGTGCTTTTATTCGTGCGCAGGAAGCACCCTCCTCCCACACCTACACTTAATTTAGAAACAGTACAAGTGTTCCCATAATATTCTCAAGCCTACGTCGGAAAGATATGCCTTTTGCCGAGTTCACGTAAATCCCACTGCACGTTCCCATTCTTTGCGTGCAGTCGGCTGCTACTGGTGTTGCTGGTTGTGACTGCTGATAACAGATGCCGTAGCAATCAATTCATGGAGTGAATTGTATGTTTTGAGATAGTCTGTCTCTGACAAGCAAGCGCAGGTGATATAGGTGCGAACACAGGAAGCTTGCAGCCCCTCGCTGCCTGCAGACACAGAGCAGCCACACTGAGAGAGCGGCCTAAGCCGTAGGCGAAATGTGCTCATTCCCTTTGGTGCGACGTGGAACTATAAATAAGGCTGCCACTAGCGTGAGCGTCGTGTAAAGTCGGAAAAGTCGGCTGCATGGGTGATTGCCAAGTTTGGGGAGCGTTTCGGAGTATGATCAGTGCAATGGAGACGCGGAAACTTGTTGTGGCCCAGTGTTTTGCAGTTGGACGACAAGAGTGGTACACAGTAGCAAAGAGCGAGGCACTGAGATGGCATGAACAATGGAGTGCACAATGGGGCTCGAGATGTGCTTGTTATCTCAGGTGCTGTGTGATTGTCGACAAGGAGTGAAATGGACCAATTTGTGACCGCCCTTTCAATTTAAGACGTTAAAAACAGACGGAATTTGCATTCGTAATACCAGAGCATCGAAACTACTTGGAACTCTTGTGTATATGAACGTGTCCGCGCCTTTGTACTCTGGTACCTTCGCCGCTACAAACCAACCAACCATCGTGTCCGTGCACATCAGAGTCGCAAAGAATGGAGAATAGGCAGGCTTTGTCGTGTGTGCAGCCGTAGCTCAGTTGGCAGATCGTTCGCTTAGTGTGTGAAAGGTCTCGGGTTCAAGCCCCGGCGCCTCCATGTTTTGTGGTCAGTGCATGGTAAGTGCTGGTCGCGGCGAACCTAAAGGCACGCAAGAAGTTGCAAAACCAGCGTCACAGACTGATATGATGTGTACTGACATAAGGAGAGCAAGATGTAAGTGTGGGGACCGGCTGTTATCGAGGTGTCATCGAGTGCAGATCTGTCTAAGGTATCAAGGCTTAATGTCATTGAAGTCTAGAGAGTGGACAACACGTTCGTCATACTCAGAGCGATGTCCGAACTCTATTTTCGACGTTATGCGTGCCACTTTCATTGTGGCCAACTACGATTCGATACAGAATGCACGAAACCTGAAAGACACCCTCACTGATACATAGAGAGTAGGATTTGTCTGCGGAATAATAGGAGTGCAAGGGTCTGTGACGTTGATATGGCTGTATGTAGCACTATTAGTCACCGGGGGGGTGGGCGTAGCTCAGGTGGTAGAGCGCTCGGTTGGCGTGCGAGAGGTACTGGGATCGATACCCAGCGCCTCCAGAATTTTTGACACACCTACATTCGCACCTTGCCATGCAAGTGGAATAATTCACAACTAGCAGAGGTGTCTAGGCAGATACAAGCGAACGATTAGCATCCACAATTGGCAAGCGTGCTTTTATTCGTGCGCAGGAAGCACCCTCCTCCCACACCTACACTTAATTTAGAAACAGTACAAGTGTTCCCATAATATTCTCAAGCCTACGTCGGAAAGATATGCCTTTTGCCGAGTTCACGTAAATCCCACTGCACGTTCCCATTCTTTGCGTGCAGTCGGCTGCTACTGGTGTTGCTGGTTGTGACTGCTGATAACAGATGCCGTAGCAATCAATTCATGGAGTGAATTGTATGTTTTGAGATAGTCTGTCTCTGACAAGCAAGCGCAGGTGATATAGGTGCGAACACAGGAAGCTTGCAGCCCCTCGCTGCCTGCAGACACAGAGCAGCCACACTGAGAGAGCGGCCTAAGCCGTAGGCGAAATGTGCTCATTCGCTTTGGTGCGACGTGGAACTATAAATAAGGCTGCCACTAGCGTGAGCGTCGTGTAAAGTCGGAAAAGTCGGCTGCATGGGTGATTGCCAAGTTTGGGGAGCGTTTCGGAGTATGATCAGTGCAATGGAGACGCGGAAACTTGTTGTGGCCCAGTGTTTTGCAGTTGGACGACAAGAGTGGTACACAGTAGCAAAGAGCGAGGCACTGAGATGGCATGAACAATGGAGTGCACAATGGGGCTCGAGATGTGCTTGTTATCTCAGGTGCTGTGTGATTGTCGACAAGGAGTGAAATGGACCAATTTGTGACCGCCCTTTCAATTTAAGACGTTAAAAACAGACGGAATTTGCATTCGTAATACCAGAGCATCGAAACTACTTGGAACTCTTGTGTATATGAACGTGTCCGCGCCTTTGTACTCTGGTACCTTCGCCGCTACAAACCAACCAACCATCGTGTCCGTGCACATCAGAGTCGCAAAGAATGGAGAATAGGCAGGCTTTGTCGTGTGTGCAGCCGTAGCTCAGTTGGCAGATCGTTCGCTTAGTGTGTGAAAGGTCTGGGGTTCAAGCACCGGCGCCTCCATGTTTTGTGGTCAGTGCATGGTAAGTGCTGGTCGCGGCGAACCTAAAGGCACGCTAGAAGTTGCAAAACCAGCGTCACAGACTGATATGATGTGTACTGACATAAGGAGAGCAAGATGTAAGTGTGGGGACCGGCTGTTATCGAGGTGTCATCGAGTGCAGATCTGTCTAAGGTATCAAGGCTTAACGTCACTGAAGTCTAGAGAGTGGACAACACGTTCGTCATACTCAGAGCGATGTCCGAACTCTATTTTCGACGTTATGCGTGCCACTTTCATTGTGGCCAACTACGATTCGATACAGAATGCACGAAACCTGAAAGACACCCTCACTGATACATAGAGAGTAGGAATTGTCTGCGGAATAATACGAGTGCAAGGGTCTGTGACGTTGATATGGCTGTATGTAGCACTATTAGTCACCGGGGGGGTGGGCGTAGCTCAGGTGGTAGAGCGCTCGGTTGGCGTGCGAGAGGTACTGGGATCGATACCCAGCGCCTCCAGAATTTTTAACACACCTACATTCGCACCTTGCCATGCAAGTGGAATAATTCACAACTAGCAGAGGTGTCTAGGCAGATACAAGCGAACGATTAGCGTCCACAATTGGCAAGCGTGCTTTTATTCGTGCGCAGGAAGCACCCTCCTCCCACACCTACACTTAATTTAGAAACAGTACAAGTGTTCCCATAATATTCTCAAGCCTACGTCGGAAAGATATGCCTTTTGCCGAGTTCACGTAAATCCCACTGCACGTTCCCATTCTTTGCGTGCAGTCGGCTGCTACTGGTGTTGCTGGTTGTGACTGGTGATAACAGATGCCGTAGCAATCAATTCATGGAGTGAATTGTATGTTTTGAGATAGTCTGTCTCTGACAAGCAAGCGCAGGTGATATAGGTGCGAACACAGGAATCTTGCAGCCTCTCGCTGCCTGCAGACACAGAGCAGCCACACTGAGAGAGCGGCCTAAGCCGTAGGCGAAATGTGCTCATTCGCTTTGGTGCGACGTGGAACTATAAATAAGGCTGCCACTAGCGTGAGCGTTGCGTGAGCGTCGGAAAAGTCGGCTGCATGGGTGATTGCCAAGTTTGGGGAGCGTTTCGGAGTATGATCAGTGCAATGGAGACGCGGAAACTTGTTGTGGCCCAGTGTTTTGCAGTTGGACGACAAGAGTGGTACACAGTAGCAAAGAGCGAGGCACTGAGATGGCATGAACAATGGAGTGCACAATGGGGCTCGAGATGTGCTTGTTATCTCAGGTGCTGTGTGATTGTCGACAAGGAGTGAAATGGACCAATTTGTGACCGCCCTTTCAATTTAAGACGTTAAAAACAGACGGAATTTGCATTCGTAATACCAGAGCATCGAAACTACTTGGAACTCTTGTGTATATGAACGTGTCCGCGCCTTTGTACTCTGGTACCTTCGCCGCTACAAACCAACCAACCATCGTGTCCGTGCACATCAGAGTCGCAAAGAATGGAGAATAGGCAGGCTTTGTCGTGTGTGCAGCCGTAGCTCAGTTGGCAGATCGTTCGCTTAGTGTGTGAAAGGTCTGGGGTTCAAGCACCGGCGCCTCCATGTTTTGTGGTCAGTGCATGGTAAGTGCTGGTCGCGGCGAACCTAAAGGCACGCTAGAAGTTGCAAAACCAGCGTCACAGACTGATATGATGTGTACTGACATAAGGAGAGCAAGATGTAAGTGTGGGGACCGGCTGTTATCGAGGTGTCATCGAGTGCAGATCTGTCTAAGGTATCAAGGCTTAACGTCACTGAAGTCTAGAGAGTGGACAACACGTTCGTCATACTCAGAGCGATGTCCGAACTCTATTTTCGACGTTATGCGTGCCACTTTCATTGTGGCCAACTACGATTCGATACAGAATGCACGAAACCTGAAAGACACCCTCACTGATACATAGAGAGTAGGATTTGTCTGCGGAATAATACGAGTGCAAGGGTCTGTGACGTTGATATGGCTGTATGTAGCACTATTAGTCACCGGGGGGGTGGGCGTAGCTCAGGTGGTAGAGCGCTCGGTTGGCGTGCGAGAGGTACTGGGATCGATACCCAGCGCCTCCAGAATTTTTAACACACCTACATTCGCACCTTGCCATGCAAGTGGAATAATTCACAACTAGCAGAGGTGTCTAGGCAGATACAAGCGAACGATTAGCGTCCACAATTGGCAAGCGTGCTTTTATTCGTGCGCAGGAAGCACCCTCCTCCCACACCTACACTTAATTTAGAAACAGTACAAGTGTTCCCATAATATTCTCAATCCTACGTCGGAAAGATATGCCTTTTGCCGAGTTCACGTAAATCCCACTGCACGTTCCCATTCTTTGCGTGCAGTCGGCTGCTACTGGTGTTGCTGGTTGTGACTGCTGATAACAGATGCCGTAGCAATCAATTCATGGAGTGAATTGTATGTTTTGAGATAGTCTGTCTCTGACAAGCAAGCGCAGGTGATATAGGTGCGAACACAGGAAGCTTGCAGCCCCTCGCTGCCTGCAGACACAGAGCAGCCACACTGAGAGAGCGGCCTAAGCCGTAGGCGAAATGTGCTCATTCGCTTTGGTGCGACGTGGAACTATAAATAAGGCTGCCACTAGCGTTAGCGTTGCGTGAGCGTCGGAAAAGTCGGCTGCATGGGTGATTGCCAAGTTTGGGGAGCGTTTCGGAGTATGATCAGTGCAATGGAGACGCGGAAACTTGTTGTGGCCCAGTGTTTTGCAGTTGGACGACAAGAGTGGTACACAGTAGCAAAGAGCGAGGCACTGAGATGGCATGAACAATGGAGTGCACAATGGGGCTCGAGATGTGCTTGTTATCTCAGGTGCTGTGTGATTGTCGACAAGGAGTGAAATGGACCAATTTGTGACCGCCCTTTCAATTTAAGACGTTAAAAACAGACGGAATTTGCATTCGTAATACCAGAGCATCGAAACTACTTGGAACTCTTGTGTATATGAACGTGTCCGCGCCTTTGTACTCTGGTACCTTCGCCGCTACAAACCAACCAACCATCGTGTCCGTGCACATCAGAGTCGCAAAGAATGGAGAATAGGCAGGCTTTGTCGTGTGTGCAGCCGTAGCTCAGTTGGCAGATCGTTCGCTTAGTGTGTGAAAGGTCTGGGGTTCAAGCACCGGCGCCTCCATGTTTTGTGGTCAGTGCATGGTAAGTGCTGGTCGCGGCGAACCTAAAGGCACGCTAGAAGTTGCAAAACCAGCGTCACAGACTGATATGATGTGTACTGACATAAGGAGAGCAAGATGTAAGTGTGGGGACCGGCTGTTATCGAGGTGTCATCGAGTGCAGATCTGTCTAAGGTATCAAGGCTTAACGTCACTGAAGTCTAGAGAGTGGACAACACGTTCGTCATACTCAGAGCGATGTCCGAACTCTATTTTCGACGTTATGCGTGCCACTTTCATTGTGGCCAACTACGATTCGATACAGAATGCACGAAACCTGAAAGACACCCTCACTGATACATAGAGAGTAGGATTTGTCTGCGGAATAATAGGAGTGCAAGGGTCTGTGACGTTGATATGGCTGTATGTAGCACTATTAGTCACCGGGGGGGTGGGCGTAGCTCAGGTGGTAGAGCGCTCGGTTGGCGTGCGAGAGGTACTGGGATCGATACCCAGCGCCTCCAGAATTTTTAACACACCTACATTCGCACCTTGCCATGCAAGTGGAATAATTCACAACTAGCAGAGGTGTCTAGGCAGATACAAGCGAACGATTAGCGTCCACAATTGGCAAGCGTGCTTTTATTCGTGCGCAGGAAGCACCCTCCTCCCACACCTACACTTAATTTAGAAACAGTACAAGTGTTCCCATAATATTCTCAATCCTACGTCGGAAAGATATGCCTTTTGCCGAGTTCACGTAAATCCCACTGCACGTTCCCATTCTTTGCGTGCAGTCGGCTGCTACTGGTGTTGCTGGTTGTGACTGCTGATAACAGATGCCGTAGCAATCAATTCATGGAGTGAATTGTATGTTTTGAGATAGTCTGTCTCTGACAAGCAAGCGCAGGTGATATAGGTGCGAACACAGGAAGCTTGCAGCCCCTCGCTGCCTGCAGACACAGAGCAGCCACACTGAGAGAGCGGCCTAAGCCGTAGGCGAAATGTGCTCATTCGCTTTGGTGCGACGTGGAACTATAAATAAGGCTGCCACTAGCGTTAGCGTTGCGTGAGCGTCGGAAAAGTCGGCTGCATGGGTGATTGCCAAGTTTGGGGAGCGTTTCGGAGTATGATGAGTGCAATGGAGACGCGGAAACTTGTTGTGGCCCAGTGTTTTGCAGTTGGACGACAAGAGTGGTACACAGTAGCAAAGAGCGAGGCACTGAGATGGCATGAACAATGGAGTGCACAATGGGGCTCGAGATGTGCTTGTTATCTCAGGTGCTGTGTGATTGTTGACAAGGAGTGAAATGGACCAATTTGTGACCGCCCTTTCAATTTAAGACGTTAAAAACAGACGGAATTTGCATTCGTAATACCAGAGCATCGAAACTACTTGGAACTCTTGTGTATATGAACGTGTCCGCGCCTTTGTACTCTGGTACCTTCGCCGCTACAAACCAACCAACCATCGTGTCCGTGCACATCAGAGTCGCAAAGAATGGAGAATAGGCAGGCTTTGTCGTGTGTGCAGCCGTAGCTCAGTTGGCAGATCGTTTGCTTAGTGTGTGAAAGGTCTCGGGTTCAAGCCCAGGCGCCTACATGTTTTGTGGTCAGTGCATGGTAAGTGTTGGTCGCGACGAACCTAAAGGCACGCAAGAAGTTGCAAAACCAGCGTCACAGACTGATATGATGTGTACTGACATAAGGAGAGCAAGATGTAAGTGTGGGGACCGGCTGTTATCGAGGTGTCATCGAGTGCAGATCTGTCTAAGGTATCAAGGCTTAACGTCATTGAAGTCTAGAGAGTGGACAACACGTTCGTCATACTCAGAGCGATGTCCGAACTCTATTTTCGACGTTATGCGTGCCACTTTCATTGTGGCCAACTACGATTCGATACAGAATGCACGAAACCTGAAAGACACCCTCACTGATACATAGAGAGTAGGATTTGTCTGCGGAATAATAGGAGTGCAAGGGTCTGTGACGTTGATATGGCTGTATGTAGCACTATTAGTCACCGGGGGGGTGGGCGTAGCTCAGGTGGTAGAGCGCTCGGTTGGCGTGCGAGAGGTACTGGGATCGATACCCAGCGCCTCCAGAATTTTTAACACACCTACATTCGCACCTTGCCATGCAAGTGGAATAATTCACAACTAGCAGAGGTGTCTAGGCAGATACAAGCGAACGATTAGCATCCACAATTGGCAAGCGTGCTTTTATTCGTGCGCAGGAAGCACCCTCCTCCCACACCTACACTTAATTTAGAAACAGTACAAGTGTTCCCATAATATTCTCAAGCCTACGTCGGAAAGATATGCCTTTTGCCGAGTTCACGTAAATCCCACTGCACGTTCCCATTCTTTGCGTGCAGTCGGCTGCTACTGGTGTTGCTGGTTGTGACTGCTGATAACAGATGCCGTAGCAATCAATTCATGGGGTGAATTGTATATTTTGAGATAGTCTGTCTCTGACAAGCAAGCGCAGGTGATATAGGTGCGAACACAGGAAGCTTGCAGCCCCTCGCTGCCTGCAGACACAGAGCAGCCACACTGAGAGAGCGGCCTAAGCCGTAGGCGAAATGTGATCATTCGCTTTGGTGCGACGTGGAACTATAAATAAGGCTGCCACTAGCGTGAGCGTCGTGTAAAGTCGGAAAAGTCGGCTGCATGGGTGATTGCCAAGTTTGGGGAGCGTTTCGGAGTATGATCAGTGCAATGGAGACGCGGAAACTTGTTGTGGCCCAGTGTTTTGCAGTTGGACGACAAGAGTGGTACACAGTAGCAAAGAGCGAGGCACTGAGATGGCATGAACAATGGAGTGCACAATGGGGCTCGAGATGTGCTTGTTATCTCAGGTGCTGTGTGATTGTCGACAAGGAGTGAAATGGACCAATTTGTGACCGCCCTTTCAATTTAAGACGTTAAAAACAGACGGAATTTGCATTCGTAATACCAGAGCATCGAAACTACTTGGAACTCTTGTGTATATGAACGTGTCCGCGCCTTTGTACTCTGGTACCTTCGCCGCTACAAACCAACCAACCATCGTGTCCGTGCACATCAGAGTCGCAAAGAATGGAGAATAGGCAGGCTTTGTCGTGTGTGCAGCCGTAGCTCAGTTGGCAGATCGTTCGCTTAGTGTGTGAAAGGTCTGGGGTTCAAGCACCGGCGCCTCCATGTTTTGTGGTCAGTGCATGGTAAGTGCTGGTCGCGGCGAACCTAAAGGCACGCTAGAAGTTGCAAAACCAGCGTCACAGACTGATATGATGTGTACTGACATAAGGAGAGCAAGATGTAAGTGTGGGGACCGGCTGTTATCGAGGTGTCATCGAGTGCAGATCTGTCTAAGGTATCAAGGCTTAACGTCACTGAAGTCTAGAGAGTGGACAACACGTTCGTCATACTCAGAGCGATGTCCGAACTCTATTTTCGACGTTATGCGTGCCACTTTCATTGTGGCCAACTACGATTCGATACAGAATGCACGAAACCTGAAAGACACCCTCACTGATACATAGAGAGTAGGATTTGTCTGCGGAATAATACGAGTGCAAGGGTCTGTGACGTTGATATGGCTGTATGTAGCACTATTAGTCACCGGGGGGGTGGGCGTAGCTCAGGTGGTAGAGCGCTCGGTTGGCGTGCGAGAGGTACTGGGATCGATACCCAGCGCCTCCAGAATTTTTAACACACCTACATTCGCACCTTGCCATGCAAGTGGAATAATTCACAACTAGCAGAGGTGTCTAGGCAGATACAAGCGAACGATTAGCATCCACAATTGGCAAGCGTGCTTTTATTCGTGCGCAGGAAGCACCCTCCTCCCACACCTACACTTAATTTAGAAACAGTACAAGTGTTCCCATAATATTCTCAAGCCTACGTCGGAAAGATATGCCTTTTGCCGAGTTCACGTAAATCCCACTGCACGTTCCCATACTTTGCGTGCAGTCGGCTGCTTCTGGTGTTGCTGGTTGTGACTGGTGATAACAGATGCCGTAGCAATCAATTCATGGAGTGAATTGTATGTTTTGAGATAGTCTGTCTCTGACAAGCAAGCGCAGGTGATATGGGTGCGAACACAGGAAGCTTGCAGCCCCTCGCTGCCTGCAGACACAGAGCAGCCACACTGAGAGAGCGGCCTAAGCCGTAGGCGAAATGTGCTCATTCGCTTTGGTGCGACGTGGAACTATAAATAAGGCTGCCACTAGCGTGAGCGTCGTGTAAAGTCGGAAAAGTCGGCTGCATGGGTGATTGCCAAGTTTGGGGAGCGTTTCGGAGTATGATCAGTGCAATGGAGACGCGGAAACTTGTTGTGGCCCAGTGTTTTGCAGTTGGACGACAAGAGTGGTACACAGTAGCAAAGAGCGAGGCACTGAGATGGCATGAACAATGGAGTGCACAATGGGGCTCGAGATGTGCTTGTTATCTCAGGTGCTGTGTGATTGTCGACAAGGAGTGAAATGGACCAATTTGTGACCGCCCTTTCAATTTAAGACGTTAAAAACAGACGGAATTTGCATTCGTAATACCAGAGCATCGAAACTACTTGGAACTCTTGTGTATATGAACGTGTCCGCGCCTTTGTACTCTGGTACCTTCGCCGCTACAAACCAACCAACCATCGTGTCCGTGCACATCAGAGTCGCAAAGAATGGAGAATAGGCAGGCTTTGTCGTGTGTGCAGCCGTAGCTCAGTTGGCAGATCGTTCGCTTAGTGTGTGAAAGGTCTCGGGTTCAAGCCCCGGCGCCTACATGTTTTGTGGTCAGTGCATGGTAAGTGCTGGTCGCGGCGAACCTAAAGGCACGCAAGAAGTTGCAAAACCAGCGTCACAGACTGATATGATGTGTACTGACATAAGGAGAGCAAGATGTAAGTGTGGGGACCGGCTGTTATCGAGGTGTCATCGAGTGCAGATCTGTCTAAGGTATCAAGGCTTAACGTCATTGAAGTCTAGAGAGTGGACAACACGTTCGTCATACTCAGAGCGATGTCCGAACTCTATTTTCGACGTTATGCGTGCCACTTTCATTGTGGCCAACTACGATTCGATACAGAATGCACGAAACCTGAAAGACACCCTCACTGATACATAGAGAGTAGGATTTGTCTGCGGAATAATAGGAGTGCAACGGTCTGTGACGTTGATATGGCTGTATGTAGCACTATTAGTCACTGGGGGGGTGGGCGTAGCTCAGGTGGTAGAGCGCTCGGTTGGCGTGCGAGAGGTACTGGGATCGATACCCAGCGCCTCCAGAATTTTTAACACACCTACATTCGCACCTTGCCATGCAAGTGGAATAATTCACAAATAGCAGAGGTGTCTAGGCAGATACAAGCGAACGATTAGCATCCACAATTGGCAAGCGTGCTTTTATTCGTGCGCAGGAAGCACCCTCCTCCCACACCTACACTTAATTTAGAAACAGTACAAGTGTTCCCATAATATTCTCAAGCCTACGTCGGAAAGATATGCCTTTTGCCGAGTTCACGTAAATCCCACTGCACGTTCCCATTCCTTGCGTGCAGTCGGCTGCTACTGGTGTTGCTGGTTGTGACTGCTGATAACAGATGCCGTAGCAATCAATTCATGGAGTGAATTGTATGTTTTGAGATAGTCTGTCTCTGACAAGCAAGCGCAGGTGATATAGGTGCGCACACAGGAAGCTTGCAGCCCCTCGCTGCCTGCAGACACAGAGCAGCCACACTGAGAGAGCGGCCTAAGCCGTAGGCGAAATGTGCTCATTCGCTTTGGTGCGACGTGGAGCTATAAATAAGGCTGCCACTAGCGTGAGCGTCGTGTAAAGTCGGAAAAGTCGGCTGCATGGGTGATTGCCAAGTTTGCGGAGCGTTTCGGAGTATGATCAGTGCAATGGAGACGCGGAAACTTGTTGTGGCCCAGTGTTTTGCAGTTGGACGACAAGAGTGGTACACAGTAGCAAAGAGCGAGGCACTGAGATGGCATGAACAATGGAGTGCACAATGGGGCTCGAGATGTGCTTGTTATCTCAGGTGCTGTGTGATTGTCGACAAGGAGTGAAATGGACCAATTTGTGACCGCCCTTTCAATTTAAGACGTTAAAAACAGACGGAATTTGCATTCGTAATACCAGAGCATCGAAACTACTTGGAACTCTTGTGTATATGAACGTGTCCGCGCCTTTGTACTCTGGTACCTTCGCCGCTACAAACCAACCAACCATCGTGTCCGTGCACATCAGAGTCGCAAAGAATGGAGAATAGGCAGGCTTTGTCGTGTGTGCAGCCGTAGCTCAGTTGGCAGATCGTTCGCTTAGTGTGTGAAAGGTCTCGGGTTCAAGCCCCGGCGCCTACATGTTTTGTGGTCAGTGCATGGTAAGTGCTGGTCGCGGCGAACCTAAAGGCACGCAAGAAGTTGCAAAACCAGCGTCACAGACTGATATGATGTGTACTGACATAAGGAGAGCAAGATGTAAGTGTGGGGACCGGCTGTTATCGAGGTGTCATCGAGTGCAGATCTGTCTAAGGTATCAAGGCTTAACGTAATTGAAGTCTAGAGAGTGGACAACACGTTCGTCATACTCAGAGCGATGTCCGAACTCTATTTTCGACGTTATGCGTGCCACTTTCATTGTGGCCAACTACGATTCGATACAGAATGCACGAAACCTGAAAGACACCCTCACTGATACATAGAGAGTAGGATTTGTCTGCGGAATAATACGAGTGCAAGGGTCTGTGACGTTGATATGGCTGTATGTAGCACTATTAGTCACCGGGGGGGTGGGCGTAGCTCAGGTGGTAGAGCGCTCGGTTGGCGTGCGAGAGGTACTGGGATCGATACCCAGCGCCTCCAGAATTTTTAACACACCTACATTCGCACCTTGCCATGCAAGTGGAATAATTCACAACTAGCAGAGGTGTCTAGGCAGATACAAGCGAACGATTAGCATCCACAATTGGCAAGCGTGCTTTTATTCGTGCGCAGGAAGCACCCTCCTCCCACACCTACACTTAATTTAGAAACAGTACAAGTGTTCCCATAATATTCTCAAGCCTACGTCGGAAAGATATGCCTTTTGCCGAGTTCACGTAAATCCCACTGCACGTTCCCATTCTTTGCGTGCAGTCGGCTGCTACTGGTGTTGCTGGTTGTGACTGGTGATAACAGATGCCGTAGCAATCAATTCATGGAGTGAATTGTATGTTTTGAGATAGTCTGTCTCTGACAAGCAAGCGCAGGTGATATGGGTGCGAACACAGGAAGCTTGCAGCCCCTCGCTGCCTGCAGACACAGAGCAGCCACACTGAGAGAGCGGCCTAAGCCGTAGGCGAAATGTGCTCATTCGCTTTGGTGCGACGTGGAACTATAAATAAGGCTGCCACTAGCGTGAGCGTCGTGTAAAGTCGGAAAAGTCGGCTGCATGGGTGATTGCCAAGTTTGGGGAGCGTTTCGGAGTATGATCAGTGCAATGGAGACGCGGAAACTTGTTGTGGCCCAGTGTTTTGCAGTTGGACGACAAGAGTGGTACACAGTAGCAAAGAGCGAGGCACTGAGATGGCATGAACAATGGAGTGCACAATGGGGCTCGAGATGTGCTTGTTATCTCAGGTGCTGTGTGATTGTCGACAAGGAGTGAAATGGACCAATTTGTGACCGCCCTTTCAATTTAAGACGTTAAAAACAGACGGAATTTGCATTCGTAATACCAGAGCATCGAAACTACTTGGAACTCTTGTGTATATGAACGTGTCCGCGCCTTTGTACTCTGGTACCTTCGCCGCTACAAACCAACCAACCATCGTGTCCGTGCACATCAGAGTCGCAAAGAATGGAGAATAGGCAGGCTTTGTCGTGTGTGCAGCCGTAGCTCAGTTGGCAGATCGTTCGCTTAGTGTGTGAAAGGTCTCGGGTTCAAGCCCCGGCGCCTACATGTTTTGTGGTCAGTGCATGGTAAGTGCTGGTCGCGGCGAACCTAAAGGCACGCAAGAAGTTGCAAAACCAGCGTCACAGACTGATATGATGTGTACTGACATAAGGAGAGCAAGATGTAAGTGTGGGGACCGGCTGTTATCGAGGTGTCATCGAGTGCAGATCTGTCTAAGGTATCAAGGCTTAACGTCATTGAAGTCTAGAGAGTGGACAACACGTTCGTCATACTCAGAGCGATGTCCGAACTCTATTTTCGACGTTATGCGTGCCACTTTCATTGTGGCCAACTACGATTCGATACAGAATGCACGAAACCTGAAAGACACCCTCACTGATACATAGAGAGTAGGATTTGTCTGCGGAATAATAGGAGTGCAACGGTCTGTGACGTTGATATGGCTGTATGTAGCACTATTAGTCACTGGGGGGGTGGGCGTAGCTCAGGTGGTAGAGCGCTCGGTTGGCGTGCGAGAGGTACTGGGATCGATACCCAGCGCCTCCAGAATTTTTAACACACCTACATTCGCACCTTGCCATGCAAGTGGAATAATTCACAAATAGCAGAGGTGTCTAGGCAGATACAAGCGAACGATTAGCATCCACAATTGGCAAGCGTGCTTTTATTCGTGCGCAGGAAGCACCCTCCTCCCACACCTACACTTAATTTAGAAACAGTACAAGTGTTCCCATAATATTCTCAAGCCTACGTCGGAAAGATATGCCTTTTGCCGAGTTCACGTAAATCCCACTGCACGTTCCCATTCCTTGCGTGCAGTCGGCTGCTACTGGTGTTGCTGGTTGTGACTGCTGATAACAGATGCCGTAGCAATCAATTCATGGAGTGAATTGTATGTTTTGAGATAGTCTGTCTCTGACAAGCAAGCGCAGGTGATATAGGTGCGCACACAGGAAGCTTGCAGCCCCTCGCTGCCTGCAGACACAGAGCAGCCACACTGAGAGAGCGGCCTAAGCCGTAGGCGAAATGTGCTCATTCGCTTTGGTGCGACGTGGAGCTATAAATAAGGCTGCCACTAGCGTGAGCGTCGTGTAAAGTCGGAAAAGTCGGCTGCATGGGTGATTGCCAAGTTTGCGGAGCGTTTCGGAGTATGATCAGTGCAATGGAGACGCGGAAACTTGTTGTGGCCCAGTGTTTTGCAGTTGGACGACAAGAGTGGTACACAGTAGCAAAGAGCGAGGCACTGAGATGGCATGAACAATGGAGTGCACAATGGGGCTCGAGATGTGCTTGTTATCTCAGGTGCTGTGTGATTGTCGACAAGGAGTGAAATGGACCAATTTGTGACCGCCCTTTCAATTTAAGACGTTAAAAACAGACGGAATTTGCATTCGTAATACCAGAGCATCGAAACTACTTGGAACTCTTGTGTATATGAACGTGTCCGCGCCTTTGTACTCTGGTACCTTCGCCGCTACAAACCAACCAACCATCGTGTCCGTGCACATCAGAGTCGCAAAGAATGGAGAATAGGCAGGCTTTGTCGTGTGTGCAGCCGTAGCTCAGTTGGCAGATCGTTCGCTTAGTGTGTGAAAGGTCTCGGGTTCAAGCCCCGGCGCCTACATGTTTTGTGGTCAGTGCATGGTAAGTGCTGGTCGCGGCGAACCTAAAGGCACGCAAGAAGTTGCAAAACCAGCGTCACAGACTGATATGATGTGTACTGACATAAGGAGAGCAAGATGTAAGTGTGGGGACCGGCTGTTATCGAGGTGTCATCGAGTGCAGATCTGTCTAAGGTATCAAGGCTTAACGTCATTGAAGTCTAGAGAGTGGACAACACGTTCGTCATACTCAGAGCGATGTCCGAACTCTATTTTCGACGTTATGCGTGCCACTTTCATTGTGGCCAACTACGATTCGATACAGAATGCACGAAACCTGAAAGACACCCTCACTGATACATAGAGAGTAGGATTTGTCTGCGGAATAATGGGAGTGCAAGGGTCTGTGACGTTGATATGGCTGTATGTAGCACTATTAGTCACCGGGGGGGTGGGCGTAGCTCAGGTGGTAGAGCGCTCGGTTGGCGTGCGAGAGGTACTGGGATCGATACCCAGCGCCTCCAGAATTTTTAACACACCTACATTCGCACCTTGCCATGCAAGTGGAATAATTCACAACTAGCAGAGGTGTCTAGGCAGATACAAGCGAACGATTAGCATCCACAATTGGCAAGCGTGCTTTTATTCGTGCGCAGGAAGCACCCTCCTCCCACACCTACACTTAATTTAGAAACAGTACAAGTGTTCCCATAATATTCTCAAGCCTACGTCGGAAAGATATGCCTTTTGCGAGTTCACGTAAATCCCACTGCACGTTCCCATTCTTTGCGTGCAGTCGGCTGCTACTGGTGTTGCTGGTTGTGACTGCTGATAACAGATGCCGTAGCAATCAATTCATGGAGTGAATTGTATGTTTTGAGATAGTCTGTCTCTGACAAGCAAGCGCAGGTGATATAGGTGCGAACACAGGAAGCTTGCAGCCCCTCGCTGCCTGCAGACACAGATCAGCCACACTGAGAGAGCGGCCTAAGCCGTAGGCGAAATGTGCTCATTCGCTTTGGTGCGACGTGGAACTATAAATAAGGCTGCCACTAGCGTGAGCGTTGCGTGAGCGTCGTGTAAAGTCGGAAAAGTCGGCTGCATGGGTGATTGCCAAGTTTGGGGAGCGTTTCGGAGTATGATCAGTGCAATGGAGACGCGGAAACTTGTTGTGGCCCAGTGTTTTGCAGTTGGACGACAAGAGTGGTACACAGTAGCAAAGAGCGAGGCACTGAGATGGCATGAACAATGGAGTGCACAATGGGGCTCGAGATGTGCTTGTTATCACAGGTGCTGTGTGATTGTCGACAAGGAGTGAAATGGACCAATTTGTGACCGCCCTTTCAATTTAAGACGTTAAAAACAGACGGAATTTGCATTCGTAATACCAGAGCATCGAAACTACTTGGAACTCTTGTGTATATGAACGTGTCCGCGCCTTTGTACTCTGGTACCTTCGCCGCTACAAACCAACCAACCATCGTGTCCGTGCACATCAGAGTCGCAAAGAATGGAGAATAGGCAGGCTTTGTCGTGTGTGCAGCCGTAGCTCAGTTGGCAGATCGTTCGCTTAGTGTGTGAAAGGTCACGGGTTTAAGCCCCGGCGCCTACATGTTTTGTGGTCAGTGCATGGTAAGTGCTGGTCGCGGCGAACCTAAAGGCACGCAAGTAGTTGCAAAACCAGCGTCACAGACTGATATGATGTGTACTGACATAAGGAGAGCAAGATGTAAGTGTGGGGACCGGCTGTTATCGAGGTGTCATCGAGTGCAGATCTGTCTAAGGTATCAAGGCTTAACGTCATTGAAGTCTAGAGAGTGGACAACACGTTCGTCATACTCAGAGCGATGTCCGAACTCTATTTTCGACGTTATGCGTGCCACTTTCATTGTGGCCAACTACGATTCGATACAGAATGCACGAAATTGAAAGACACCCTCACTGATACATAGAGAGTAGGATTTGTCTGCGGAATAATGGGAGTGCAAGGGTCTGTGACGTTGATATGGCTGTATGTAGCACTATTAGTCACCGGGGGGGGGGTGGGCGTAGCTCAGGTGGTAGAGCGCTCGGTTGGCGTGCGAGAGGTACTGGGATCGATACCCAGCGCCTCCAGAATTTTTAACACACCTACATTCGCACCTTGCCATGCAAGTGGAATAATTCACAACTAGCAGAGTTGTCTAGGCAGATACAAGCGAACGATTAGCATCCACAATTGGCAAGCGTGCTTTTATTCGTGCGCAGGAAGCACCCTCCTCCCACACCTACACTTAATTTAGAAACAGTACAAGTGTTCCCATAATATTCTCAAGCCTACGTCGGAAAGATATGCCTTTTGCGAGTTCACGTAAATCCCACTGCACGTTCCCATTCTTTGCGTGCAGTCGGCTGCTACTGGTGTTGCTGGTTGTGACTGCTGATAACAGATGCCGTAGCAATCAATTCATGGAGTGAATTGTATGTTTTGAGATAGTCTGTCTCTGACAAGCAAGCGCAGGTGATATAGGTGCGAACACAGGAAGCTTGCAGCCCCTCGCTGCCTGCAGACACAGATCAGCCACACTGAGAGAGCGGCCTAAGCCGTAGGCGAAATGTGCTCATTCGCTTTGGTGCGACGTGGAACTATAAATAAGGCTGCCACTAGCGTGAGCGTTGCGTGAGCGTCGTGTAAAGTCGGAAAAGTCGGCTGCATGGGTGATTGCCAAGTTTGGGGAGCGTTTCGGAGTATGATCAGTGCAATGGAGACGCGGAAACTTGTTGTGGCCCAGTGTTTTGCAGTTGGACGACAAGAGTGGTACACAGTAGCAAAGAGCGAGGCACTGAGATGGCATGAACAATGGAGTGCACAATGGGGCTCGAGATGTGCTTGTTATCACAGGTGCTGTGTGATTGTCGACAAGGAGTGAAATGGACCAATTTGTGACCGCCCTTTCAATTTAAGACGTTAAAAACAGACGGAATTTGCATTCGTAATACCAGAGCATCGAAACTACTTGGAACTCTTGTGTATATGAACGTGTCCGCGCCTTTGTACTCTGGTACCTTCGCCGCTACAAACCAACCAACCATCGTGTCCGTGCACATCAGAGTCGCAAAGAATGGAGAATAGGCAGGCTTTGTCGTGTGTGCAGCCGTAGCTCAGTTGGCAGATCGTTCGCTTAGTGTGTGAAAGGTCACGGGTTTAAGCCCCGGCGCCTACATGTTTTGTGGTCAGTGCATGGTAAGTGCTGGTCGCGGCGAACCTAAAGGCACGCAAGTAGTTGCAAAACCAGCGTCACAGACTGATATGATGTGTACTGACATAAGGAGAGCAAGATGTAAGTGTGGGGACCGGCTGTTATCGAGGTGTCATCGAGTGCAGATCTGTCTAAGGTATCAAGGCTTAACGTCATTGAAGTCTAGAGAGTGGACAACACGTTCGTCATACTCAGAGCGATGTCCGAACTCTATTTTCGACGTTATGCGTGCCACTTTCATTGTGGCCAACTACGATTCGATACAGAATGCACGAAATTGAAAGACACCCTCACTGATACATAGAGAGTAGGATTTGTCTGCGGAATAATGGGAGTGCAAGGGTCTGTGACGTTGATATGGCTGTATGTAGCACTATTAGTCACCGGGGGGGGTGGGCGTAGCTCAGGTGGTAGAGCGCTCGGTTGGCGTGCGAGAGGTACTGGGATCGATACCCAGCGCCTCCAGAATTTTTAACACACCTACATTCGCACCTTGCCATGCAAGTGGAATAATTCACAACTAGCAGAGTTGTCTAGGCAGATACAAGCGAACGATTAGCATCCACAATTGGCAAGCGTGCTTTTATTCGTGCGCAGGAAGCACCCTCCTCCCACACCTACACTTAATTTAGAAACAGTACAAGTGTTCCCATAATATTCTCAAGCCTACGTCGGAAAGATATGCCTTTTGCGAGTTCACGTAAATCCCACTGCACGTTCCCATTCTTTGCGTGCAGTCGGCTGCTACTGGTGTTGCTGGTTGTGACTGCTGATAACAGATGCCGTAGCAATCAATTCATGGAGTGAATTGTATGTTTTGAGATAGTCTGTCTCTGACAAGCAAGCGCAGGTGATATAGGTGCGAACACAGGAAGCTTGCAGCCCCTCGCTGCCTGCAGACACAGATCAGCCACACTGAGAGAGCGGCCTAAGCCGTAGGCGAAATGTGCTCATTCGCTTTGGTGCGACGTGGAACTATAAATAAGGCTGCCACTAGCGTGAGCGTTGCGTGAGCGTCGTGTAAAGTCGGAAAAGTCGGCTGCATGGGTGATTGCCAAGTTTGGGGAGCGTTTCGGAGTATGATCAGTGCAATGGAGACGCGGAAACTTGTTGTGGCCCAGTGTTTTGCAGTTGGACGACAAGAGTGGTACACAGTAGCAAAGAGCGAGGCACTGAGATGGCATGAACAATGGAGTGCACAATGGGGCTCGAGATGTGCTTGTTATCACAGGTGCTGTGTGATTGTCGACAAGGAGTGAAATGGACCAATTTGTGACCGCCCTTTCAATTTAAGACGTTAAAAACAGACGGAATTTGCATTCGTAATACCAGAGCATCGAAACTACTTGGAACTCTTGTGTATATGAACGTGTCCGCGCCTTTGTACTCTGGTACCTTCGCCGCTACAAACCAACCAACCATCGTGTCCGTGCACATCAGAGTCGCAAAGAATGGAGAATAGGCAGGCTTTGTCGTGTGTGCAGCCGTAGCTCAGTTGGCAGATCGTTCGCTTAGTGTGTGAAAGGTCTCGGGTTCAAGCCCCGGCGCCTACATGTTTTGTGGTCAGTGCATGGTAAGTGCTGGTCGCGGCGAACCTAAAGGCACGCAAGTAGTTGCAAAACCAGCGTCACAGACTGATATGATGTGTACTGACATAAGGAGAGCAAGATGTAAGTGTGGGGACCGGCTGTTATCGAGGTGTCATCGAGTGCAGATCTGTCTAAGGTATCAAGGCTTAACGTCATTGAAGTCTAGAGAGTGGACAACACGTTCGTCATACTCAGAGCGATGTCCGAACTCTATTTTCGACGTTATGCGTGCCACTTTCATTGTGGCCAACTACGATTCGATACAGAATGCACGAAATTGAAAGACACCCTCACTGATACATAGAGAGTAGGATTTGTCTGCGGAATAATGGGAGTGCAAGGGTCTGTGACGTTGATATGGCTGTATGTAGCACTATTAGTCACCGGGGGGGGTGGGCGTAGCTCAGGTGGTAGAGCGCTCGGTTGGCGTGCGAGAGGTACTGGGATCGATACCCAGCGCCTCCAGAATTTTTAACACACCTACATTCGCACCTTGCCATGCAAGTGGAATAATTCACAACTAGCAGAGTTGTCTAGGCAGATACAAGCGAACGATTAGCATCCACAATTGGCAAGCGTGCTTTTATTCGTGCGCAGGAAGCACCCTCCTCCCACACCTACACTTAATTTAGAAACAGTACAAGTGTTCCCATAATATTCTCAAGCCTACGTCGGAAAGATATGCCTTTTGCGAGTTCACGTAAATCCCACTGCACGTTCCCATTCTTTGCGTGCAGTCGGCTGCTACTGGTGTTGCTGGTTGTGACTGCTGATAACAGATGCCGTAGCAATCAATTCATGGAGTGAATTGTATGTTTTGAGATAGTCTGTCTCTGACAAGCAAGCGCAGGTGATATAGGTGCGAACACAGGAAGCTTGCAGCCCCTCGCTGCCTGCAGACACAGAGCAGCCACACTGAGAGAGCGGCCTAAGCCGTAGGCGAAATGTGTTCATTCGCTTTGGTGCGACGTGGAACTATAAATAAGGCTGCCACTAGCGTGAGCGTCGTGTAAAGTCGGAAAAGTCGGCTGCATGGGTGATTGCCAAGTTTGGGGAGCGTTTCGGAGTATGATCAGTGCAATGGAGACGCGGAAACTTGTTGTGGCCCAGTGTTTTGCAGTTGGACGACAAGAGTGGTACACAGTAGCAAAGAGCGAGGCACTGAGATGGCATGAACAATGGAGTGCACAATGGGGCTCGAGATGTGCTTGTTATCACAGGTGCTGTGTGATTGTCGACAAGGAGTGAAATGGACCAATTTGTGACCGCCCTTTCAATTTAAGACGTTAAAAACAGACGGAATTTGCATTCGTAATACCAGAGCATCGAAACTACTTGGAACTCTTGTGTATATGAACGTGTCCGCGCCTTTGTACTCTGGTACCTTCGCCGCTACAAACCAACCAACCATCGTGTCCGTGCACATCAGAGTCGCAAAGAATGGAGAATAGGCAGGCTTTGTCGTGTGTGCAGCCGTAGCTCAGTTGGCAGATCGTTCGCTTAGTGTGTGAAAGGTCTCGGGTTCAAGCCCCGGCGCCTACATGTTTTGTGGTCAGTGCATGGTAAGTGCTGGTCGCGGCGAACCTAAAGGCACGCAAGTAGTTGCAAAACCAGCGTCACAGACTGATATGATGTGTACTGACATAAGGAGAGCAAGATGTAAGTGTGGGGACCGGCTGTTATCGAGGTGTCATCGAGTGCAGATCTGTCTAAGGTATCAAGGCTTAACGTCATTGAAGTCTAGAGAGTGGACAACACGTTCGTCATACTCAGAGCGATGTCCGAACTCTATTTTCGACGTTATGCGTGCCACTTTCATTGTGGCCAACTACGATTCGATACAGAATGCACGAAATTGAAAGACACCCTCACTGATACATAGAGAGTAGGATTTGTCTGCGGAATAATGGGAGTGCAAGGGTCTGTGACGTTGATATGGCTGTATGTAGCACTATTAGTCACCGGGGGGGGTGGGCGTAGCTCAGGTGGTAGAGCGCTCGGTTGGCGTGCGAGAGGTACTGGGATCGATACCCAGCGCCTCCAGAATTTTTAACACACCTACATTCGCACCTTGCCATGCAAGTGGAATAATTCACAACTAGCAGAGTTGTCTAGGCAGATACAAGCGAACGATTAGCATCCACAATTGGCAAGCGTGCTTTTATTCGTGCGCAGGAAGCACCCTCCTCCCACACCTACACTTAATTTAGAAACAGTACAAGTGTTCCCATAATATTCTCAAGCCTACGTCGGAAAGATATGCCTTTTGCGAGTTCACGTAAATCCCACTGCACGTTCCCATTCTTTGCGTGCAGTCGGCTGCTACTGGTGTTGCTGGTTGTGACTGCTGATAACAGATGCCGTAGCAATCAATTCATGGAGTGAATTGTATGTTTTGAGATAGTCTGTCTCTGACAAGCAAGCGCAGGTGATATAGGTGCGAACACAGGAAGCTTGCAGCCCCTCGCTGCCTGCAGACACAGATCAGCCACACTGAGAGAGCGGCCTAAGCCGTAGGCGAAATGTGCTCATTCGCTTTGGTGCGACGTGGAACTATAAATAAGGCTGCCACTAGCGTGAGCGTTGCGTGAGCGTCGTGTAAAGTCGGAAAAGTCGGCTGCATGGGTGATTGCCAAGTTTGGGGAGCGTTTCGGAGTATGATCAGTGCAATGGAGACGCGGAAACTTGTTGTGGCCCAGTGTTTTGCAGTTGGACGACAAGAGTGGTACACAGTAGCAAAGAGCGAGGCACTGAGATGGCATGAACAATGGAGTGCACAATGGGGCTCGAGATGTGCTTGTTATCACAGGTGCTGTGTGATTGTCGACAAGGAGTGAAATGGACCAATTTGTGACCGCCCTTTCAATTTAAGACGTTAAAAACAGACGGAATTTGCATTCGTAATACCAGAGCATCGAAACTACTTGGAACTCTTGTGTATATGAACGTGTCCGCGCCTTTGTACTCTGGTACCTTCGCCGCTACAAACCAACCAACCATCGTGTCCGTGCACATCAGAGTCGCAAAGAATGGAGAATAGGCAGGCTTTGTCGTGTGTGCAGCCGTAGCTCAGTTGGCAGATCGTTCGCTTAGTGTGTGAAAGGTCTCGGGTTCAAGCCCCGGCGCCTACATGTTTTGTGGTCAGTGCATGGTAAGTGCTGGTCGCGGCGAACCTAAAGGCACGCAAGTAGTTGCAAAACCAGCGTCACAGACTGATATGATGTGTACTGACATAAGGAGAGCAAGATGTAAGTGTGGGGACCGGCTGTTATCGAGGTGTCATCGAGTGCAGATCTGTCTAAGGTATCAAGGCTTAACGTCATTGAAGTCTAGAGAGTGGACAACACGTTCGTCATACTCAGAGCGATGTCCGAACTCTATTTTCGACGTTATGCGTGCCACTTTCATTGTGGCCAACTACGATTCGATACAGAATGCACGAAATTGAAAGACACCCTCACTGATACATAGAGAGTAGGATTTGTCTGCGGAATAATGGGAGTGCAAGGGTCTGTGACGTTGATATGGCTGTATGTAGCACTATTAGTCACCGGGGGGGGTGGGCGTAGCTCAGGTGGTAGAGCGCTCGGTTGGCGTGCGAGAGGTACTGGGATCGATACCCAGCGCCTCCAGAATTTTTAACACACCTACATTCGCACCTTGCCATGCAAGTGGAATAATTCACAACTAGCAGAGTTGTCTAGGCAGATACAAGCGAACGATTAGCATCCACAATTGGCAAGCGTGCTTTTATTCGTGCGCAGGAAGCACCCTCCTCCCACACCTACACTTAATTTAGAAACAGTACAAGTGTTCCCATAATATTCTCAAGCCTACGTCGGAAAGATATGCCTTTTGCGAGTTCACGTAAATCCCACTGCACGTTCCCATTCTTTGCGTGCAGTCGGCTGCTACTGGTGTTGCTGGTTGTGACTGCTGATAACAGATGCCGTAGCAATCAATTCATGGAGTGAATTGTATGTTTTGAGATAGTCTGTCTCTGACAAGCAAGCGCAGGTGATATAGGTGCGAACACAGGAAGCTTGCAGCCCCTCGCTGCCTGCAGACACAGAGCAGCCACACTGAGAGAGCGGCCTAAGCCGTAGGCGAAATGTGTTCATTCGCTTTGGTGCGACGTGGAACTATAAATAAGGCTGCCACTAGCGTGAGCGTCGTGTAAAGTCGGAAAAGTCGGCTGCATGGGTGATTGCCAAGTTTGGGGAGCGTTTCGGAGTATGATCAGTGCAATGGAGACGCGGAAACTTGTTGTGGCCCAGTGTTTTGCAGTTGGACGACAAGAGTGGTACACAGTAGCAAAGAGCGAGGCACTGAGATGGCATGAACAATGGAGTGCACAATGGGGCTCGAGATGTGCTTGTTATCACAGGTGCTGTGTGATTGTCGACAAGGAGTGAAATGGACCAATTTGTGACCGCCCTTTCAATTTAAGACGTTAAAAACAGACGGAATTTGCATTCGTAATACCAGAGCATCGAAACTACTTGGAACTCTTGTGTATATGAACGTGTCCGCGCCTTTGTACTCTGGTACCTTCGCCGCTACAAACCAACCAACCATCGTGTCCGTGCACATCAGAGTCGCAAAGAATGGAGAATAGGCAGGCTTTGTCGTGTGTGCAGCCGTAGCTCAGTTGGCAGATCGTTCGCTTAGTGTGTGAAAGGTCTCGGGTTCAAGCCCCGGCGCCTACATGTTTTGTGGTCAGTGCATGGTAAGTGCTGGTCGCGGCGAACCTAAAGGCACGCAAGTAGTTGCAAAACCAGCGTCACAGACTGATATGATGTGTACTGACATAAGGAGAGCAAGATGTAAGTGTGGGGACCGGCTGTTATCGAGGTGTCATCGAGTGCAGATCTGTCTAAGGTATCAAGGCTTAACGTCATTGAAGTCTAGAGAGTGGACAACACGTTCGTCATACTCAGAGCGATGTCCGAACTCTATTTTCGACGTTATGCGTGCCACTTTCATTGTGGCCAACTACGATTCGATACAGAATGCACGAAATTGAAAGACACCCTCACTGATACATAGAGAGTAGGATTTGTCTGCGGAATAATGGGAGTGCAAGGGTCTGTGACGTTGATATGGCTGTATGTAGCACTATTAGTCACCGGGGGGGGTGGGCGTAGCTCAGGTGGTAGAGCGCTCGGTTGGCGTGCGAGAGGTACTGGGATCGATACCCAGCGCCTCCAGAATTTTTAACACACCTACATTCGCACCTTGCCATGCAAGTGGAATAATTCACAACTAGCAGAGTTGTCTAGGCAGATACAAGCGAACGATTAGCATCCACAATTGGCAAGCGTGCTTTTATTCGTGCGCAGGAAGCACCCTCCTCCCACACCTACACTTAATTTAGAAACAGTACAAGTGTTCCCATAATATTCTCAAGCCTACGTCGGAAAGATATGCCTTTTGCGAGTTCACGTAAATCCCACTGCACGTTCCCATTCTTTGCGTGCAGTCGGCTGCTACTGGTGTTGCTGGTTGTGACTGCTGATAACAGATGCCGTAGCAATCAATTCATGGAGTGAATTGTATGTTTTGAGATAGTCTGTCTCTGACAAGCAAGCGCAGGTGATATAGGTGCGAACACAGGAAGCTTGCAGCCCCTCGCTGCCTGCAGACACAGAGCAGCCACACTGAGAGAGCGGCCTAAGCCGTAGGCGAAATGTGTTCATTCGCTTTGGTGCGACGTGGAACTATAAATAAGGCTGCCACTAGCGTGAGCGTCGTGTAAAGTCGGAAAAGTCGGCTGCATGGGTGATTGCCAAGTTTGGGGAGCGTTTCGGAGTATGATCAGTGCAATGGAGACGCGGAAACTTGTTGTGGCCCAGTGTTTTGCAGTTGGACGACAAGAGTGGTACACAGTAGCAAAGAGCGAGGCACTGAGATGGCATGAACAATGGAGTGCACAATGGGGCTCGAGATGTGCTTGTTATCTCAGGTGCTGTGTGATTGTCGACAAGGAGTGAAATGGACCAATTTGTGACCGCCCTTTCAATTTAAGACGTTAAAAACAGACGGAATTTGCATTCGTAATACCAGAGCATCGAAACTACTTGGAACTCTTGTGTATATGAACGTGTCCGCGCCTTTGTACTCTGGTACCTTCGCCGCTACAAACCAACCAACCATCGTGTCCGTGCACATCAGAGTCGCAAAGAATGGAGAATAGGCAGGCTTTGTCGTGTGTGCAGCCGTAGCTCAGTTGGCAGATCGTTCGCTTAGTGTGTGAAAGGTCACGGGTTTAAGCCCCGGCGCCTACATGTTTTGTGGTCAGTGCATGGTAAGTGCTGGTCGCGGCGAACCTAAAGGCACGCAAGTAGTTGCAAAACCAGCGTCACAGACTGATATGATGTGTACTGACATAAGGAGAGCAAGATGTAAGTGTGGGGACCGGCTGTTATCGAGGTGTCATCGAGTGCAGATCTGTCTAAGGTATCAAGGCTTAACGTCATTGAAGTCTAGAGAGTGGACAACACGTTCGTCATACTCAGAGCGATGTCCGAACTCTATTTTCGACGTTATGCGTGCCACTTTCATTGTGGCCAACTACGATTCGATACAGAATGCACGAAATTGAAAGACACCCTCACTGATACATAGAGAGTAGGATTTGTCTGCGGAATAATGGGAGTGCAAGGGTCTGTGACGTTGATATGGCTGTATGTAGCACTATTAGTCACCGGGGGGGTGGGCGTAGCTCAGGTGGTAGAGCGCTCGGTTGGCGTGCGAGAGGTACTGGGATCGATACCCAGCGCCTGCAGAATTTTTAACACACCTACATTCGCACCTTGCCATGCAAGTGGAATAATTCACAACTAGCAGAGGTGTCTAGGCAGATACAAGCGAACGATTAGCATCCACAATTGGCAAGCGTGCTTTTATTCGTGCGCAGGAAGCACCCTCCTCCCACACCTACACTTAATTTAGAAACAGTACAAGTGTTCCCATAATATTCTCAAGCCTACGTCGGAAAGATATGCCTTTTGCGAGTTCACGTAAATCCCACTGCACGTTCCCATTCTTTGCGTGCAGTCGGCTGCTACTGGTGTTGCTGGTTGTGACTGCTGATAACAGATGCCGTAGCAATCAATTCATGGAGTGAATTGTATGTTTTGAGATAGTCTGTCTCTGACAAGCAAGCGCAGGTGATATAGGTGCGAACACAGGAAGCTTGCAGCCCCTCGCTGCCTGCAGACACAGAGCAGCCACACTGAGAGAGCGGCCTAAGCCGTAGGCGAAATGTGTTCATTCGCTTTGGTGCGACGTGGAACTATAAATAAGGCTGCCACTAATGTGAGCGTCGTGTAAAGTCGGAAAAGTCGGCTGCATGGGTGATTGCCAAGTTTGGGGAGCGTTTCGGAGTATGATCAGTGCAATGGAGACGCGGAAACTTGTTGTGGCCCAGTGTTTTGCAGTTGGACGACAAGAGTGGTACACAGTAGCAAAGAGCGAGGCACTGAGATGGCATGAACAATGGAGTGCACAATGGGGCTCGAGATGTGCTTGTTATCTCAGGTGCTGTGTGATTGTCGACAAGGAGTGAAATGGACCAATTTGTGACCGCCCTTTCAATTTAAGACGTTAAAAACAGACGGAATTTGCATTCGTAATACCAGAGCATCGAAACTACTTGGAACTCTTGTGTATATGAACGTGTCCGCGCCTTTGTACTCTGGTACCTTCGCCGCTACAAACCAACCAACCATCGTGTCCGTGCACATCAGAGTCGCAAAGAATGGAGAATAGGCAGGCTTTGTCGTGTGTGCAGCCGTAGCTCAGTTGGCAGATCGTTCGCTTAGTGTGTGAAAGGTCTCGGGTTCAAGCCCCGGCGCCTACATGTTTTGTGGTCAGTGCATGGTAAGTGCTGGTCGCGGCGAACCTAAAGGCACGCAAGAAGTTGCAAAACCAGCGTCACAGACTGATATGATGTGTACTGACATAAGGAGAGCAAGATGTAAGTGTGGGGACCGGCTGTTATCGAGGTGTCATCGAGTGCAGATCTGTCTAAGGTATCAAGGCTTAACGTCATTGAAGTCTAGAGAGTGGACAACACGTTCGTCATACTCAGAGCGATGTCCGAACTCTATTTTCGACGTTATGCGTGCCACTTTCATTGTGGCCAACTACGATTCGATACAGAATGCACGAAACCTGAAAGACACCCTCACTGATACATAGAGAGTAGGATTTGTCTGCGGAATAATAGGAGTGCAACGGTCTGTGACGTTGATATGGCTGTATGTAGCACTATTAGTCACTGGGGGGGTGGGCGTAGCTCAGGTGGTAGAGCGCTCGGTTGGCGTGCGAGAGGTACTGGGATCGATACCCAGCGCCTCCAGAATTTTTAACACACCTACATTCGCACCTTGCCATGCAAGTGGAATAATTCACAAATAGCAGAGGTGTCTAGGCAGATACAAGCGAACGATTAGCATCCACAATTGGCAAGCGTGCTTTTATTCGTGCGCAGGAAGCACCCTCCTCCCACACCTACACTTAATTTAGAAACAGTACAAGTGTTCCCATAATATTCTCAAGCCTACGTCGGAAAGATATGCCTTTTGCCGAGTTCACGTAAATCCCACTGCACGTTCCCATTCCTTGCGTGCAGTCGGCTGCTACTGGTGTTGCTGGTTGTGACTGCTGATAACAGATGCCGTAGCAATCAATTCATGGAGTGAATTGTATGTTTTGAGATAGTCTGTCTCTGACAAGCAAGCGCAGGTGATATAGGTGCGAACACAGGAAGCTTGCAGCCCCTCGCTGCCTGCAGACACAGAGCAGCCACACTGAGAGAGCGGCCTAAGCCGTAGGCGAAATGTGCTCATTCGCTTTGGTGCGACGTGGAGCTATAAATAAGGCTGCCACTAGCGTGAGCGTCGTGTAAAGTCGGAAAAGTCGGCTGCATGGGTGATTGCCAAGTTTGCGGAGCGTTTCGGAGTATGATCAGTGCAATGGAGACGCGGAAACTTGTTGTGGCCCAGTGTTTTGCAGTTGGACGACAAGAGTGGTACACAGTAGCAAAGAGCGAGGCACTGAGATGGCATGAACAATGGAGTGCACAATGGGGCTCGAGATGTGCTTGTTATCTCAGGTGCTGTGTGATTGTCGACAAGGAGTGAAATGGACCAATTTGTGACCGCCCTTTCAATTTAAGACGTTAAAAACAGACGGAATTTGCATTCGTAATACCAGAGCATCGAAACTACTTGGAACTCTTGTGTATATGAACGTGTCCGCGCCTTTGTACTCTGGTACCTTCGCCGCTACAAACCAACCAACCATCGTGTCCGTGCACATCAGAGTCGCAAAGAATGGAGAATAGGCAGGCTTTGTCGTGTGTGCAGCCGTAGCTCAGTTGGCAGATCGTTCGCTTAGTGTGTGAAAGGTCTCGGGTTCAAGCCCCGGCGCCTACATGTTTTGTGGTCAGTGCATGGTAAGTGCTGGTCGCGGCGAACCTAAAGGCACGCAAGAAGTTGCAAAACCAGCGTCACAGACTGATATGATGTGTACTGACATAAGGAGAGCAAGATGTAAGTGTGGGGACCGGCTGTTATCGAGGTGTCATCGAGTGCAGATCTGTCTAAGGTATCAAGGCTTAACGTCATTGAAGTCTAGAGAGTGGACAACACGTTCGTCATACTCAGAGCGATGTCCGAACTCTATTTTCGACGTTATGCGTGCCACTTTCATTGTGGCCAACTACGATTCGATACAGAATGCACGAAACCTGAAAGACACCCTCACTGATACATAGAGAGTAGGATTTGTCTGCGGAATAATGGGAGTGCAAGGGTCTGTGACGTTGATATGGCTGTATGTAGCACTATTAGTCACCGGGGGGGGTGGGCGTAGCTCAGGTGGTAGAGCGCTCGGTTGGCGTGCGAGAGGTACTGGGATCGATACCCAGCGCCTCCAGAATTTTTAACACACCTACATTCGCACCTTGCCATGCAAGTGGAATAATTCACAACTAGCAGAGGTGTCTAGGCAGATACAAGCGAACGATTAGCATCCACAATTGGCAAGCGTGCTTTTATTCGTGCGCAGGAAGCACCCTCCTCCCACACCTACACTTAATTTAGAAACAGTACAAGTGTTCCCATAATATTCTCAAGCCTACGTCGGAAAGATATGCCTTTTGCGAGTTCACGTAAATCCCACTGCACGTTCCCATTCTTTGCGTGCAGTCGGCTGCTACTGGTGTTGCTGGTTGTGACTGCTGATAACAGATGCCGTAGCAATCAATTCATGGAGTGAATTGTATGTTTTGAGATAGTCTGTCTCTGACAAGCAAGCGCAGGTGATATAGGTGCGAACACAGGAAGCTTGCAGCCCCTCGCTGCCTGCAGACACAGATCAGCCACACTGAGAGAGCGGCCTAAGCCGTAGGCGAAATGTGCTCATTCGCTTTGGTGCGACGTGGAACTATAAATAAGGCTGCCACTAGCGTGAGCGTTGCGTGAGCGTCGTGTAAAGTCGGAAAAGTCGGCTGCATGGGTGATTGCCAAGTTTGGGGAGCGTTTCGGAGTATGATCAGTGCAATGGAGACGCGGAAACTTGTTGTGGCCCAGTGTTTTGCAGTTGGACGACAAGAGTGGTACACAGTAGCAAAGAGCGAGGCACTGAGATGGCATGAACAATGGAGTGCACAATGGGGCTCGAGATGTGCTTGTTATCACAGGTGCTGTGTGATTGTCGACAAGGAGTGAAATGGACCAATTTGTGACCGCCCTTTCAATTTAAGACGTTAAAAACAGACGGAATTTGCATTCGTAATACCAGAGCATCGAAACTACTTGGAACTCTTGTGTATATGAACGTGTCCGCGCCTTTGTACTCTGGTACCTTCGCCGCTACAAACCAACCAACCATCGTGTCCGTGCACATCAGAGTCGCAAAGAATGGAGAATAGGCAGGCTTTGTCGTGTGTGCAGCCGTAGCTCAGTTGGCAGATCGTTCGCTTAGTGTGTGAAAGGTCACGGGTTTAAGCCCCGGCGCCTACATGTTTTGTGGTCAGTGCATGGTAAGTGCTGGTCGCGGCGAACCTAAAGGCACGCAAGTAGTTGCAAAACCAGCGTCACAGACTGATATGATGTGTACTGACATAAGGAGAGCAAGATGTAAGTGTGGGGACCGGCTGTTATCGAGGTGTCATCGAGTGCAGATCTGTCTAAGGTATCAAGGCTTAACGTCATTGAAGTCTAGAGAGTGGACAACACGTTCGTCATACTCAGAGCGATGTCCGAACTCTATTTTCGACGTTATGCGTGCCACTTTCATTGTGGCCAACTACGATTCGATACAGAATGCACGAAATTGAAAGACACCCTCACTGATACATAGAGAGTAGGATTTGTCTGCGGAATAATGGGAGTGCAAGGGTCTGTGACGTTGATATGGCTGTATGTAGCACTATTAGTCACCGGGGGGGGTGGGCGTAGCTCAGGTGGTAGAGCGCTCGGTTGGCGTGCGAGAGGTACTGGGATCGATACCCAGCGCCTCCAGAATTTTTAACACACCTACATTCGCACCTTGCCATGCAAGTGGAATAATTCACAACTAGCAGAGTTGTCTAGGCAGATACAAGCGAACGATTAGCATCCACAATTGGCAAGCGTGCTTTTATTCGTGCGCAGGAAGCACCCTCCTCCCACACCTACACTTAATTTAGAAACAGTACAAGTGTTCCCATAATATTCTCAAGCCTACGTCGGAAAGATATGCCTTTTGCGAGTTCACGTAAATCCCACTGCACGTTCCCATTCTTTGCGTGCAGTCGGCTGCTACTGGTGTTGCTGGTTGTGACTGCTGATAACAGATGCCGTAGCAATCAATTCATGGAGTGAATTGTATGTTTTGAGATAGTCTGTCTCTGACAAGCAAGCGCAGGTGATATAGGTGCGAACACAGGAAGCTTGCAGCCCCTCGCTGCCTGCAGACACAGATCAGCCACACTGAGAGAGCGGCCTAAGCCGTAGGCGAAATGTGCTCATTCGCTTTGGTGCGACGTGGAACTATAAATAAGGCTGCCACTAGCGTGAGCGTTGCGTGAGCGTCGTGTAAAGTCGGAAAAGTCGGCTGCATGGGTGATTGCCAAGTTTGGGGAGCGTTTCGGAGTATGATCAGTGCAATGGAGACGCGGAAACTTGTTGTGGCCCAGTGTTTTGCAGTTGGACGACAAGAGTGGTACACAGTAGCAAAGAGCGAGGCACTGAGATGGCATGAACAATGGAGTGCACAATGGGGCTCGAGATGTGCTTGTTATCACAGGTGCTGTGTGATTGTCGACAAGGAGTGAAATGGACCAATTTGTGACCGCCCTTTCAATTTAAGACGTTAAAAACAGACGGAATTTGCATTCGTAATACCAGAGCATCGAAACTACTTGGAACTCTTGTGTATATGAACGTGTCCGCGCCTTTGTACTCTGGTACCTTCGCCGCTACAAACCAACCAACCATCGTGTCCGTGCACATCAGAGTCGCAAAGAATGGAGAATAGGCAGGCTTTGTCGTGTGTGCAGCCGTAGCTCAGTTGGCAGATCGTTCGCTTAGTGTGTGAAAGGTCACGGGTTTAAGCCCCGGCGCCTACATGTTTTGTGGTCAGTGCATGGTAAGTGCTGGTCGCGGCGAACCTAAAGGCACGCAAGTAGTTGCAAAACCAGCGTCACAGACTGATATGATGTGTACTGACATAAGGAGAGCAAGATGTAAGTGTGGGGACCGGCTGTTATCGAGGTGTCATCGAGTGCAGATCTGTCTAAGGTATCAAGGCTTAACGTCATTGAAGTCTAGAGAGTGGACAACACGTTCGTCATACTCAGAGCGATGTCCGAACTCTATTTTCGACGTTATGCGTGCCACTTTCATTGTGGCCAACTACGATTCGATACAGAATGCACGAAATTGAAAGACACCCTCACTGATACATAGAGAGTAGGATTTGTCTGCGGAATAATGGGAGTGCAAGGGTCTGTGACGTTGATATGGCTGTATGTAGCACTATTAGTCACCGGGGGGGGTGGGCGTAGCTCAGGTGGTAGAGCGCTCGGTTGGCGTGCGAGAGGTACTGGGATCGATACCCAGCGCCTCCAGAATTTTTAACACACCTACATTCGCACCTTGCCATGCAAGTGGAATAATTCACAACTAGCAGAGTTGTCTAGGCAGATACAAGCGAACGATTAGCATCCACAATTGGCAAGCGTGCTTTTATTCGTGCGCAGGAAGCACCCTCCTCCCACACCTACACTTAATTTAGAAACAGTACAAGTGTTCCCATAATATTCTCAAGCCTACGTCGGAAAGATATGCCTTTTGCGAGTTCACGTAAATCCCACTGCACGTTCCCATTCTTTGCGTGCAGTCGGCTGCTACTGGTGTTGCTGGTTGTGACTGCTGATAACAGATGCCGTAGCAATCAATTCATGGAGTGAATTGTATGTTTTGAGATAGTCTGTCTCTGACAAGCAAGCGCAGGTGATATAGGTGCGAACACAGGAAGCTTGCAGCCCCTCGCTGCCTGCAGACACAGATCAGCCACACTGAGAGAGCGGCCTAAGCCGTAGGCGAAATGTGCTCATTCGCTTTGGTGCGACGTGGAACTATAAATAAGGCTGCCACTAGCGTGAGCGTTGCGTGAGCGTCGTGTAAAGTCGGAAAAGTCGGCTGCATGGGTGATTGCCAAGTTTGGGGAGCGTTTCGGAGTATGATCAGTGCAATGGAGACGCGGAAACTTGTTGTGGCCCAGTGTTTTGCAGTTGGACGACAAGAGTGGTACACAGTAGCAAAGAGCGAGGCACTGAGATGGCATGAACAATGGAGTGCACAATGGGGCTCGAGATGTGCTTGTTATCACAGGTGCTGTGTGATTGTCGACAAGGAGTGAAATGGACCAATTTGTGACCGCCCTTTCAATTTAAGACGTTAAAAACAGACGGAATTTGCATTCGTAATACCAGAGCATCGAAACTACTTGGAACTCTTGTGTATATGAACGTGTCCGCGCCTTTGTACTCTGGTACCTTCGCCGCTACAAACCAACCAACCATCGTGTCCGTGCACATCAGAGTCGCAAAGAATGGAGAATAGGCAGGCTTTGTCGTGTGTGCAGCCGTAGCTCAGTTGGCAGATCGTTCGCTTAGTGTGTGAAAGGTCACGGGTTTAAGCCCCGGCGCCTACATGTTTTGTGGTCAGTGCATGGTAAGTGCTGGTCGCGGCGAACCTAAAGGCACGCAAGTAGTTGCAAAACCAGCGTCACAGACTGATATGATGTGTACTGACATAAGGAGAGCAAGATGTAAGTGTGGGGACCGGCTGTTATCGAGGTGTCATCGAGTGCAGATCTGTCTAAGGTATCAAGGCTTAACGTCATTGAAGTCTAGAGAGTGGACAACACGTTCGTCATACTCAGAGCGATGTCCGAACTCTATTTTCGACGTTATGCGTGCCACTTTCATTGTGGCCAACTACGATTCGATACAGAATGCACGAAATTGAAAGACACCCTCACTGATACATAGAGAGTAGGATTTGTCTGCGGAATAATGGGAGTGCAAGGGTCTGTGACGTTGATATGGCTGTATGTAGCACTATTAGTCACCGGGGGGGGTGGGCGTAGCTCAGGTGGTAGAGCGCTCGGTTGGCGTGCGAGAGGTACTGGGATCGATACCCAGCGCCTCCAGAATTTTTAACACACCTACATTCGCACCTTGCCATGCAAGTGGAATAATTCACAACTAGCAGAGTTGTCTAGGCAGATACAAGCGAACGATTAGCATCCACAATTGGCAAGCGTGCTTTTATTCGTGCGCAGGAAGCACCCTCCTCCCACACCTACACTTAATTTAGAAACAGTACAAGTGTTCCCATAATATTCTCAAGCCTACGTCGGAAAGATATGCCTTTTGCGAGTTCACGTAAATCCCACTGCACGTTCCCATTCTTTGCGTGCAGTCGGCTGCTACTGGTGTTGCTGGTTGTGACTGCTGATAACAGATGCCGTAGCAATCAATTCATGGAGTGAATTGTATGTTTTGAGATAGTCTGTCTCTGACAAGCAAGCGCAGGTGATATAGGTGCGAACACAGGAAGCTTGCAGCCCCTCGCTGCCTGCAGACACAGAGCAGCCACACTGAGAGAGCGGCCTAAGCCGTAGGCGAAATGTGTTCATTCGCTTTGGTGCGACGTGGAACTATAAATAAGGCTGCCACTAGCGTGAGCGTCGTGTAAAGTCGGAAAAGTCGGCTGCATGGGTGATTGCCAAGTTTGGGGAGCGTTTCGGAGTATGATCAGTGCAATGGAGACGCGGAAACTTGTTGTGGCCCAGTGTTTTGCAGTTGGACGACAAGAGTGGTACACAGTAGCAAAGAGCGAGGCACTGAGATGGCATGAACAATGGAGTGCACAATGGGGCTCGAGATGTGCTTGTTATCACAGGTGCTGTGTGATTGTCGACAAGGAGTGAAATGGACCAATTTGTGACCGCCCTTTCAATTTAAGACGTTAAAAACAGACGGAATTTGCATTCGTAATACCAGAGCATCGAAACTACTTGGAACTCTTGTGTATATGAACGTGTCCGCGCCTTTGTACTCTGGTACCTTCGCCGCTACAAACCAACCAACCATCGTGTCCGTGCACATCAGAGTCGCAAAGAATGGAGAATAGGCAGGCTTTGTCGTGTGTGCAGCCGTAGCTCAGTTGGCAGATCGTTCGCTTAGTGTGTGAAAGGTCACGGGTTTAAGCCCCGGCGCCTACATGTTTTGTGGTCAGTGCATGGTAAGTGCTGGTCGCGGCGAACCTAAAGGCACGCAAGTAGTTGCAAAACCAGCGTCACAGACTGATATGATGTGTACTGACATAAGGAGAGCAAGATGTAAGTGTGGGGACCGGCTGTTATCGAGGTGTCATCGAGTGCAGATCTGTCTAAGGTATCAAGGCTTAACGTCATTGAAGTCTAGAGAGTGGACAACACGTTCGTCATACTCAGAGCGATGTCCGAACTCTATTTTCGACGTTATGCGTGCCACTTTCATTGTGGCCAACTACGATTCGATACAGAATGCACGAAATTGAAAGACACCCTCACTGATACATAGAGAGTAGGATTTGTCTGCGGAATAATGGGAGTGCAAGGGTCTGTGACGTTGATATGGCTGTATGTAGCACTATTAGTCACCGGGGGGGGTGGGCGTAGCTCAGGTGGTAGAGCGCTCGGTTGGCGTGCGAGAGGTACTGGGATCGATACCCAGCGCCTCCAGAATTTTCAACACACCTACATTCGCACCTTGCCATGCAAGTGGAATAATTCACAACTAGCAGAGTTGTCTAGGCAGATACAAGCGAACGATTAGCATCCACAATTGGCAAGCGTGCTTTTATTCGTGCGCAGGAAGCACCCTCCTCCCACACCTACACTTAATTTAGAAACAGTACAAGTGTTCCCATAATATTCTCAAGCCTACGTCGGAAAGATATGCCTTTTGCGAGTTCACGTAAATCCCACTGCACGTTCCCATTCTTTGCGTGCAGTCGGCTGCTACTGGTGTTGCTGGTTGTGACTGCTGATAACAGATGCCGTAGCAATCAATTCATGGAGTGAATTGTATGTTTTGAGATAGTCTGTCTCTGACAAGCAAGCGCAGGTGATATAGGTGCGAACACAGGAAGCTTGCAGCCCCTCGCTGCCTGCAGACACAGAGCAGCCACACTGAGAGAGCGGCCTAAGCCGTAGGCGAAATGTGTTCATTCGCTTTGGTGCGACGTGGAACTATAAATAAGGCTGCCACTAGCGTGAGCGTCGTGTAAAGTCGGAAAAGTCGGCTGCATGGGTGATTGCCAAGTTTGGGGAGCGTTTCGGAGTATGATCAGTGCAATGGAGACGCGGAAACTTGTTGTGGCCCAGTGTTTTGCAGTTGGACGACAAGAGTGGTACACAGTAGCAAAGAGCGAGGCACTGAGATGGCATGAACAATGGAGTGCACAATGGGGCTCGAGATGTGCTTGTTATCACAGGTGCTGTGTGATTGTCGACAAGGAGTGAAATGGACCAATTTGTGACCGCCCTTTCAATTTAAGACGTTAAAAACAGACGGAATTTGCATTCGTAATACCAGAGCATCGAAACTACTTGGAACTCTTGTGTATATGAACGTGTCCGCGCCTTTGTACTCTGGTACCTTCGCCGCTACAAACCAACCAACCATCGTGTCCGTGCACATCAGAGTCGCAAAGAATGGAGAATAGGCAGGCTTTGTCGTGTGTGCAGCCGTAGCTCAGTTGGCAGATCGTTCGCTTAGTGTGTGAAAGGTCACGGGTTTAAGCCCCGGCGCCTACATGTTTTGTGGTCAGTGCATGGTAAGTGCTGGTCGCGGCGAACCTAAAGGCACGCAAGTAGTTGCAAAACCAGCGTCACAGACTGATATGATGTGTACTGACATAAGGAGAGCAAGATGTAAGTGTGGGGACCGGCTGTTATCGAGGTGTCATCGAGTGCAGATCTGTCTAAGGTATCAAGGCTTAACGTCATTGAAGTCTAGAGAGTGGACAACACGTTCGTCATACTCAGAGCGATGTCCGAACTCTATTTTCGACGTTATGCGTGCCACTTTCATTGTGGCCAACTACGATTCGATACAGAATGCACGAAATTGAAAGACACCCTCACTGATACATAGAGAGTAGGATTTGTCTGCGGAATAATGGGAGTGCAAGGGTCTGTGACGTTGATATGGCTGTATGTAGCACTATTAGTCACCGGGGGGGGTGGGCGTAGCTCAGGTGGTAGAGCGCTCGGTTGGCGTGCGAGAGGTACTGGGATCGATACCCAGCGCCTCCAGAATTTTTAACACACCTACATTCGCACCTTGCCATGCAAGTGGAATAATTCACAACTAGCAGAGTTGTCTAGGCAGATACAAGCGAACGATTAGCATCCACAATTGGCAAGCGTGCTTTTATTCGTGCGCAGGAAGCACCCTCCTCCCACACCTACACTTAATTTAGAAACAGTACAAGTGTTCCCATAATATTCTCAAGCCTACGTCGGAAAGATATGCCTTTTGCGAGTTCACGTAAATCCCACTGCACGTTCCCATTCTTTGCGTGCAGTCGGCTGCTACTGGTGTTGCTGGTTGTGACTGCTGATAACAGATGCCGTAGCAATCAATTCATGGAGTGAATTGTATGTTTTGAGATAGTCTGTCTCTGACAAGCAAGCGCAGGTGATATAGGTGCGAACACAGGAAGCTTGCAGCCCCTCGCTGCCTGCAGACACAGATCAGCCACACTGAGAGAGCGGCCTAAGCCGTAGGCGAAATGTGCTCATTCGCTTTGGTGCGACGTGGAACTATAAATAAGGCTGCCACTAGCGTGAGCGTTGCGTGAGCGTCGTGTAAAGTCGGAAAAGTCGGCTGCATGGGTGATTGCCAAGTTTGGGGAGCGTTTCGGAGTATGATCAGTGCAATGGAGACGCGGAAACTTGTTGTGGCCCAGTGTTTTGCAGTTGGACGACAAGAGTGGTACACAGTAGCAAAGAGCGAGGCACTGAGATGGCATGAACAATGGAGTGCACAATGGGGCTCGAGATGTGCTTGTTATCACAGGTGCTGTGTGATTGTCGACAAGGAGTGAAATGGACCAATTTGTGACCGCCCTTTCAATTTAAGACGTTAAAAACAGACGGAATTTGCATTCGTAATACCAGAGCATCGAAACTACTTGGAACTCTTGTGTATATGAACGTGTCCGCGCCTTTGTACTCTGGTACCTTCGCCGCTACAAACCAACCAACCATCGTGTCCGTGCACATCAGAGTCGCAAAGAATGGAGAATAGGCAGGCTTTGTCGTGTGTGCAGCCGTAGCTCAGTTGGCAGATCGTTCGCTTAGTGTGTGAAAGGTCTCGGGTTCAAGCCCCGGCGCCTACATGTTTTGTGGTCAGTGCATGGTAAGTGCTGGTCGCGGCGAACCTAAAGGCACGCAAGTAGTTGCAAAACCAGCGTCACAGACTGATATGATGTGTACTGACATAAGGAGAGCAAGATGTAAGTGTGGGGACCGGCTGTTATCGAGGTGTCATCGAGTGCAGATCTGTCTAAGGTATCAAGGCTTAACGTCATTGAAGTCTAGAGAGTGGACAACACGTTCGTCATACTCAGAGCGATGTCCGAACTCTATTTTCGACGTTATGCGTGCCACTTTCATTGTGGCCAACTACGATTCGATACAGAATGCACGAAATTGAAAGACACCCTCACTGATACATAGAGAGTAGGATTTGTCTGCGGAATAATGGGAGTGCAAGGGTCTGTGACGTTGATATGGCTGTATGTAGCACTATTAGTCACCGGGGGGGGTGGGCGTAGCTCAGGTGGTAGAGCGCTCGGTTGGCGTGCGAGAGGTACTGGGATCGATACCCAGCGCCTCCAGAATTTTTAACACACCTACATTCGCACCTTGCCATGCAAGTGGAATAATTCACAACTAGCAGAGTTGTCTAGGCAGATACAAGCGAACGATTAGCATCCACAATTGGCAAGCGTGCTTTTATTCGTGCGCAGGAAGCACCCTCCTCCCACACCTACACTTAATTTAGAAACAGTACAAGTGTTCCCATAATATTCTCAAGCCTACGTCGGAAAGATATGCCTTTTGCGAGTTCACGTAAATCCCACTGCACGTTCCCATTCTTTGCGTGCAGTCGGCTGCTACTGGTGTTGCTGGTTGTGACTGCTGATAACAGATGCCGTAGCAATCAATTCATGGAGTGAATTGTATGTTTTGAGATAGTCTGTCTCTGACAAGCAAGCGCAGGTGATATAGGTGCGAACACAGGAAGCTTGCAGCCCCTCGCTGCCTGCAGACACAGAGCAGCCACACTGAGAGAGCGGCCTAAGCCGTAGGCGAAATGTGTTCATTCGCTTTGGTGCGACGTGGAACTATAAATAAGGCTGCCACTAGCGTGAGCGTCGTGTAAAGTCGGAAAAGTCGGCTGCATGGGTGATTGCCAAGTTTGGGGAGCGTTTCGGAGTATGATCAGTGCAATGGAGACGCGGAAACTTGTTGTGGCCCAGTGTTTTGCAGTTGGACGACAAGAGTGGTACACAGTAGCAAAGAGCGAGGCACTGAGATGGCATGAACAATGGAGTGCACAATGGGGCTCGAGATGTGCTTGTTATCTCAGGTGCTGTGTGATTGTCGACAAGGAGTGAAATGGACCAATTTGTGACCGCCCTTTCAATTTAAGACGTTAAAAACAGACGGAATTTGCATTCGTAATACCAGAGCATCGAAACTACTTGGAACTCTTGTGTATATGAACGTGTCCGCGCCTTTGTACTCTGGTACCTTCGCCGCTACAAACCAACCAACCATCGTGTCCGTGCACATCAGAGTCGCAAAGAATGGAGAATAGGCAGGCTTTGTCGTGTGTGCAGCCGTAGCTCAGTTGGCAGATCGTTCGCTTAGTGTGTGAAAGGTCACGGGTTTAAGCCCCGGCGCCTACATGTTTTGTGGTCAGTGCATGGTAAGTGCTGGTCGCGGCGAACCTAAAGGCACGCAAGTAGTTGTAAAACCAGCGTCACAGACTGATATGATGTGTACTGACATAAGGAGAGCAAGATGTAAGTGTGGGGACCGGCTGTTATCGAGGTGTCATCGAGTGCAGATCTGTCTAAGGTATCAAGGCTTAACGTCATTGAAGTCTAGAGAGTGGACAACACGTTCGTCATACTCAGAGCGATGTCCGAACTCTATTTTCGACGTTATGCGTGCCACTTTCATTGTGGCCAACTACGATTCGATACAGAATGCACGAAATTGAAAGACACCCTCACTGATACATAGAGAGTAGGATTTGTCTGCGGAATAATGGGAGTGCAAGGGTCTGTGACGTTGATATGGCTGTATGTAGCACTATTAGTCACCGGGGGGGTGGGCGTAGCTCAGGTGGTAGAGCGCTCGGTTGGCGTGCGAGAGGTACTGGGATCGATACCCAGCGCCTGCAGAATTTTTAACACACCTACATTCGCACCTTGCCATGCAAGTGGAATAATTCACAACTAGCAGAGGTGTCTAGGCAGATACAAGCGAACGATTAGCATCCACAATTGGCAAGCGTGCTTTTATTCGTGCGCAGGAAGCACCCTCCTCCCACACCTACACTTAATTTAGAAACAGTACAAGTGTTCCCATAATATTCTCAAGCCTACGTCGGAAAGATATGCCTTTTGCGAGTTCACGTAAATCCCACTGCACGTTCCCATTCTTTGCGTGCAGTCGGCTGCTACTGGTGTTGCTGGTTGTGACTGCTGATAACAGATGCCGTAGCAATCAATTCATGGAGTGAATTGTATGTTTTGAGATAGTCTGTCTCTGACAAGCAAGCGCAGGTGATATAGGTGCGAACACAGGAAGCTTGCAGCCCCTCGCTGCCTGCAGACACAGAGCAGCCACACTGAGAGAGCGGCCTAAGCCGTAGGCGAAATGTGTTCATTCGCTTTGGTGCGACGTGGAACTATAAATAAGGCTGCCACTAGCGTGAGCGTCGTGTAAAGTCGGAAAAGTCGGCTGCATGGGTGATTGCCAAGTTTGGGGAGCGTTTCGGAGTATGATCAGTGCAATGGAGACGCGGAAACTTGTTGTGGCCCAGTGTTTTGCAGTTGGACGACAAGAGTGGTACACAGTAGCAAAGAGCGAGGCACTGAGATGGCATGAACAATGGAGTGCACAATGGGGCTCGAGATGTGCTTGTTATCTCAGGTGCTGTGTGATTGTCGACAAGGAGTGAAATGGACCAATTTGTGACCGCCCTTTCAATTTAAGACGTTAAAAACAGACGGAATTTGCATTCGTAATACCAGAGCATCGAAACTACTTGGAACTCTTGTGTATATGAACGTGTCCGCGCCTTTGTACTCTGGTACCTTCGCCGCTACAAACCAACCAACCATCGTGTCCGTGCACATCAGAGTCGCAAAGAATGGAGAATAGGCAGGCTTTGTCGTGTGTGCAGCCGTAGCTCAGTTGGCAGATCGTTCGCTTAGTGTGTGAAAGGTCACGGGTTTAAGCCCCGGCGCCTACATGTTTTGTGGTCAGTGCATGGTAAGTGCTGGTCGCGGCGAACCTAAAGGCACGCAAGTAGTTGCAAAACCAGCGTCACAGACTGATATGATGTGTACTGACATAAGGAGAGCAAGATGTAAGTGTGGGGACCGGCTGTTATCGAGGTGTCATCGAGTGCAGATCTGTCTAAGGTATCAAGGCTTAACGTCATTGAAGTCTAGAGAGTGGACAACACGTTCGTCATACTCAGAGCGATGTCCGAACTCTATTTTCGACGTTATGCGTGCCACTTTCATTGTGGCCAACTACGATTCGATAAAGAATGCACGAAACCTGAAAGACACCCTCACTGATACATAGAGAGTAGGATTTGTCTGCGGAATAATGGGAGTGCAAGGGTCTGTGACGTTGATATGGCTGTATGTAGCACTATTAGTCACCGGGGGGGGTGGGCGTAGCTCAAGTGGTAGAGCGCTCGGTTGGCGTGCGAGAGGTACTGGGATCGATACCCAGCGCCTCCAGAATTTTTAACACACCTACATTCGCACCTTGCCATGCAAGTGGAATAATTCACAACTAGCAGAGGTGTCTAGGCAGATACAAGCGAACGATTAGCATCCACAATTGGCAAGCGTGCTTTTATTCGTGCGCAGGAAGCACCCTCCTCCCACACCTACACTTAATTTAGAAACAGTACAAGTGTTCCCATAATATTCTCAAGCCTACGTCGGAAAGATATGCCTTTTGCCGAGTTCACGTAAATCCCACTGCACGTTCCCATTCTTTGCGTGCAGTCGGCTGCTACTGGTGTTGCTGGTTGTGACTGCTGATAACAGATGCCGTAGCAATCAATTCATGGAGTGAATTGTATGTTTTGAGATAGTCTGTCTCTGACAAGCAAGCGCAGGTGATATAGGTGCGAACACAGGAAGCTTGCAGCCCCTCGCTGCCTGCAGACACAGAGCAGCCACACTGAGAGAGCGGCCTAAGCCGAAGGCGAAATGTGCTCATTCGCTTTGGTGCGACGTGGAACTATAAATAAGGGTGCCACTAGCGTGAGCGTTGCGTGAGCGTCGTGTAAAGTCGGAAAAGTCGGCCGCATGGGTGATTGCCAAGTTTGGGGAGCGTTTCGGAGTATGATCAGTGCAATGGAGACGCGGAAACTTGTTGTGGCCCAGTGTTTTGCAGTTGGACGACAAGAGTGGTACACAGTAGCAAAGAGCGAGGCACTGAGATGGCATGAACAATGGAGTGCACAATGGGGCTCGAGATGTGCTTGTTATCTCAGGTGCTGTGTGATTGTCGACAAGGAGTGAAATGGACCAATTTGTGACCGCCCTTTCAATTTAAGACGTTAAAAACAGACGGAATTTGCATTCGTAATACCAGAGCATCGAAACTACTTGGAACTCTTGTGTATATGAACGTGTCCGCGCCTTTGTACTCTGGTACCTTCGCCGCTACAAACCAACCAACCATCGTGTCCGTGCACATCAGAGTCGCAAAGAATGGAGAATAGGCAGGCTTTGTCGTGTGTGCAGCCGTAGCTCAGTTGGCAGATCGTTCGCTTAGTGTGTGAAAGGTCACGGGTTTAAGCCCCGGCGCCTACATGTTTTGTGGTCAGTGCATGGTAAGTGCTGGTCGCGGCGAACCTAAAGGCACGCAAGTAGTTGCAAAACCAGCGTCACAGACTGATATGATGTGTACTGACATAAGGAGAGCAAGATGTAAGTGTGGGGACCGGCTGTTATCGAGGTGTCATCGAGTGCAGATCTGTCTAAGGTATCAAGGCTTAACGTCATTGAAGTCTAGAGAGTGGACAACACGTTCGTCATACTCAGAGCGATGTCCGAACTCTATTTTCGACGTTATGCGTGCCACTTTCATTGTGGCCAACTACGATTCGATACAGAATGCACGAAACCTGAAAGACACCCTCACTGATACATAGAGAGTAGGATTTGTCTGCGGAATAATGGGAGTGCAAGGGTCTGTGACGTTGATATGGCTGTATGTAGCACTATTAGTCACCGGGGGGGGTGGGCGTAGCTCAAGTGGTAGAGCGCTCGGTTGGCGTGCGAGAGGTACTGGGATCGATACCCAGCGCCTCCAGAATTTTTAACACACCTACATTCGCACCTTGCCATGCAAGTGGAATAATTCACAACTAGCAGAGGTGTCTAGGCAGATACAAGCGAACGATTAGCATCCACAATTGGCAAGCGTGCTTTTATTCGTGCGCAGGAAGCACCCTTCTCCCACACCTACACTTAATTTAGAAACAGTACAAGTGTTCCCATAATATTCTCAAGCCTACGTCGGAAAGATATGCCTTTTGCCGAGTTCACGTAAATCCCACTGCACGTTCCCATTCTTTGCGTGCAGTCGGCTGCTACTGGTGTTGCTGGTTGTGACTGCTGATAACAGATGCCGTAGCAATCAATTCATGGAGTGAATTGTATGTTTTGAGATAGTCTGTCTCTGACAAGCAAGCGCAGGTGATATAGGTGCGAACACAGGAAGCTTGCAGCCCCTCGCTGCCTGCAGACACAGAGCAGCCACACTGAGAGAGCGGCCTAAGCCGTAGGCGAAATGTGTTCATTCGCTTTGGTGCGACGTGGAACTATAAATAAGGCTGCCACTAGCGTGAGCGTCGTGTAAAGTCGGAAAAGTCGGCTGCATGGGTGATTGCCAAGTTTGGGGAGCGTTTCGGAGTATGATCAGTGCAATGGAGACGCGGAAACTTGTTGTGGCCCAGTGTTTTGCAGTTGGACGACAAGAGTGGTACACAGTAGCAAAGAGCGAGGCACTGAGATGGCATGAACAATGGAGTGCACAATGGGGCTCGAGATGTGCTTGTTATCTCAGGTGCTGTGTGATTGTCGACAAGGAGTGAAATGGACCAATTTGTGACCGCCCTTTCAATTTAAGACGTTAAAAACAGACGGAATTTGCATTCGTAATACCAGAGCATCGAAACTACTTGGAACTCTTGTGTATATGAACGTGTCCGCGCCTTTGTACTCTGGTACCTTCGCCGCTACAAACCAACCAACCATCGTGTCCGTGCACATCAGAGTCGCAAAGAATGGAGAATAGGCAGGCTTTGTCGTGTGTGCAGCCGTAGCTCAGTTGGCAGATCGTTCGCTTAGTGTGTGAAAGGTCACGGGTTTAAGCCCCGGCGCCTACATGTTTTGTGGTCAGTGCATGGTAAGTGCTGGTCGCGGCGAACCTAAAGGCACGCAAGTAGTTGCAAAACCAGCGTCACAGACTGATATGAAGTGTACTGACATAAGGAGAGCAAGATGTAAGTGTGGGGACCGGCTGTTATCGAGGTGTCATCGAGTGCAGATCTGTCTAAGGTATCAAGGCTTAACGTCATTGAAGTCTAGAGAGTGGACAACACGTTCGTCATACTCAGAGCGATGTCCGAACTCTATTTTCGACGTTATGCGTGCCACTTTCATTGTGGCCAACTACGATTCGATACAGAATGCACGAAACCTGAAAGACACCCTCACTGATACATAGAGAGTAGGATTTGTCTGCGGAATAATGGGAGTGCAAGGGTCTGTGACGTTGATATGGCTGTATGTAGCACTATTAGTCACCGGGGGAGTGGGCGTAGCTCAAGTGGTAGAGCGCTCGGTTGGCGTTCGAGAGGTACTGAGATCGATACCCAGCGCCTCCAGAATTTTTAACACACCTACATTCGCACCTTGCCATGCAAGTGGAATAATTCACAACTAGCAGAGGTGTCTAGGCAGATACAAGCGAACGATTAGCATCCACAATTGGCAAGCGTGCTTTTATTCGTGCGCAGGAAGCACCCTCCTCCCACACCTACACTTAATTTAGAAACAGTACAAGTGTTCCCATAATATTCTCAAGCCTACGTCGGAAAGATATGCCTTTTGCCGAGTTCACGTAAATCCCACTGCACGTTCCCATTCTTTGCGTGCAGTCGGCTGCTACTGGTGTTGCTGGTTGTGACTGCTGATAACAGATGCCGTAGCAATCAATTCATGGAGTGAATTGTATGTTTTGAGATAGTCTGTCTCTGACAAGCAAGCGCAGGTGATATAGGTGCGAACACAGGAAGCTTGCAGCCCCTCGCTGCCTGCAGACACAGAGCAGCCACACTGAGAGAGCGGCCTAAGCCGAAGGCGAAATGTGCTCATTCGCTTTGGTGCGACGTGGAACTATAAATAAGGCTGCCACTAGCGTGAGCGTCGTGTAAAGTCGGAAAAGTCGGCTGCATGGGTGATTGCCAAGTTTGGGGAGCGTTTCGGAGTATGATCAGTGCAATGGAGACGCGGAAACTTGTTGTGGCCCAGTGTTTTGCAGTTGGACGACAAGAGTGGTACACAGTAGCAAAGAGCGAGGCACTGAGATGGCATGAACAATGGAGTGCACAATGGGGCTCGAGATGTGCTTGTTATCTCAGGTGCTGTGTGATTGTCGACAAGGAGTGGAATGGACCAATTTGTGACCGCCCTTTCAATTTAAGACGTTAAAAACAGACGGAATTTGCATTCGTAATACCAGAGCATCGAAACTACTTGGAACTCTTGTGTATATGAACGTGTCCGCGCCTTTGTACTCTGGTACCTTCGCCGCTACAAACCAACCAACCATCGTGTCCGTGCACATCAGAGTCGCAAAGAATGGAGAATAGGCAGGCTTTGTCGTGTGTGCAGCCGTAGCTCAGTTGGCAGATCGTTCGCTTAGTGTGTGAAAGGTCTCGGGTTCAAGCCCCGGCGCCTACATGTTTTATGGTAAGTGCTGGTCGCGGCGAACCTAAAGGCACGCAAGAAGTTGCAAAACCAGCGTCACAGACTGATATGATGTGTACTGACATAAGGAGAGCAAGATGTAAGTGTGGGGACCGGCTGGTATCGAGGTGTCATCGAGTGCAGATCTGTCTAAGGTATCAAGGCTTAACGTCATTGAAGTCTAGAGAGTGGACAACACGTTCGTCATACTCAGAGCGATGTCCGAACTCTATTTTCGACGTTATGCGTGCCACTTTCATTGTGGCCAACTACGATTCGATACAGAATGCACGAAACCTGAAAGACACCCTCACTGATACATAGAGAGTAGGATTTGTCTGCGGAATAATAGGAGTGCAACGGTCTGTGACGTTGATATGGCTGTATGTAGCACTATTAGTCACTGGGGGGTTGGGAGTAGCTCAGGTGGTAGAGCGCTCGGTTGGCGTGCGAGAGGTACTGGGATCGATACCCAGCGCCTGCAGAATTTTTAACACACCTACATTCGCACCTTGCCATGCAAGTGGAATAATTCACAAATAGCAGAGGTGTCTAGGCAGATACAAGCGAACGATTAGCATCCACAATTGGCAAGCGTGCTTTTATTCGTGCGCAGGAAGCACCCTCCTCCCACACCTACACTTAATTTAGAAACAGTACAAGTGTTCCCATAATATTCTCAAGCCTACGTCGGAAAGATATGCCTTTTGCCGAGTTCACGTAAATCCCACTGCACGTTCCCATTCCTTGCGTGCAGTCGGCTGCTACTGGTGTTGCTGGTTGTGACTGCTGATAACAGATGCCGTAGCAATCAATTCATGGAGTGAATTGTATGTTTTGAGATAGTCTGTCTCTGACAAGCAAGCGCAGGTGATATAGGTGCGAACACAGGAAGCTTGCAGCCCCTCGCTGCCTGCAGACACAGAGCAGCCACACTGAGAGAGCGGCCTAAGCCGTAGGCGAAATGTGCTCATTCGCTTTGGTGCGACGTGGAACTATAAATAAGGCTGCCACTAGCGTGAGCGTCGTGTAAAGTCGGAAAAGTCGGCTGCATGGGTGATTGCCAAGTTTGCGGAGCGTTTCGGAGTATGATCAGTGCAATGGAGACGCGGAAACTTGTTGTGGCCCAGTGTTTTGCAGTTGGACGACAAGAGTGGTACACAGTAGCAAAGAGCGAGGCACTGAGATGGCATGAACAATGGAGTGCACAATGGGGCTCGAGATGTGCTTGTTATCTCAGGTGCTGTGTGATTGTCGACAAGGAGTGAAATGGACCAATTTGTGACCGCCCTTTCAATTTAAGACGTTAAAAACAGACGGAATTTGCATTCGTAATACCAGAGCATCGAAACTACTTGGAACGCTTGTGTATATGAACGTGTCCGCGCCTTTGTACTCTGGTACCTTCGCCGCTACAAACCAACCAACCATCGTGTCCGTGCACATCAGAGTCGCAAAGAATGGAGAATAGGCAGGCTTTGTCGTGTGTGCAGCCGTAGCTCAGTTGGCAGATCGTTCGCTTAGTGTGTGAAAGGTCTCGGGTTCAAGCCCCGGCGCCTACATGTTTTGTGGTCAGTGCATGGTAAGTGCTGGTCGCGGCGAACCTAAAGGCACGCAAGAAGTTGCAAAACCAGCGTCACAGACTGATATGATGTGTACTGACATAAGGAGAGCAAGATGTAAGTGTGGGGACCGGCTGTTATCGAGGTGTCATCGAGTGCAGATCTGTCTAAGGTATCAAGGCTTAACGTCATTGAAGTCTAGAGAGTGGACAACACGTTCGTCATACTCAGAGCGATGTCCGAACTCTATTTTCGACGTTATGCGTGCCACTTTCATTGTGGCCAACTACGATTCGATACAGAATGCACGAAACCTGAAAGACACCCTCACTGATACATAGAGAGTAGGATTTGTCTGCGGAATAATGGGAGTGCAAGGGTCTGTGACGTTGATATGGCTGTATGTAGCACTATTAGTCACCGGGGGGTGGGCGTAGCTCAGGTGGTAGAGCGCTCGGTTGGCGTGCGAGAGGTACTGGGATCGATACCCAGCGCCTCCAGAATTTTTAACACACCTACATTCGCACCTTGCCATGCAAGTGGAATAATTCACAACTAGCAGAGGTGTCTAGGCAGATACAAGCGAACGATTAGCATCCACAATTGGCAAGCGTGCTTTTATTCGTGCGCAGGAAGCACCCTCCTCCCACACCTACACTTAATTTAGAAACAGTACAAGTGTTCCCATAATATTCTCAAGCCTACGTCGGAAAGATATGCCTTTTGCGAGTTCACGTAAATCCCACTGCACGTTCCCATTCTTTGCGTGCAGTCGGCTGCTACTGGTGTTGCTGGTTGTGACTGCTGATAACAGATGCCGTAGCAATCAATTCATGGAGTGAATTGTATGTTTTGAGATAGTCTGTCTCTGACAAGAAAGCGCAGGTGATATAGGTGCGAACACAGGAAGCTTGCAGCCCCTCGCTGCCTGCAGACACAGAGCAGGCACACTGAGAGAGCGGCCTAAGCCGTAGGCGAAATGTGCTCATTCGCTTTGGTGCGACGTGGAACTATAAATAAGGCTGCCACTAGCGTGAGCGTCGTGTAAAGTCGGAAAAGTCGGCTGCATGGGTGATTGCCAAGTTTGGGGAGCGTTTCGGAGTATGATCAGTGCAATGGAGACGCGGAAACTTGTTGTGGCCCAGTGTTTTGCAGTTGGACGACAAGAGTGGTACACAGTAGCAAAGAGCGAGGCACTGAGATGGCATGAACAATGGAGTGCACAATGGGGCTCGAGATGTGCTTGTTATCTCAGGTGCTGTGTGATTGTCGACAAGGAGTGAAATGGACCAATTTGTGACCGCCCTTTCAATTTAAGACGTTAAAAACAGACGGAATTTGCATTCGTAATACCAGAGCATCGAAACTACTTGGAAGTCTTGTGTATATGAACGTGTCCGCGCCTTTGTACTCTGGTACCTTCGCCGCTACAAACCAACCAACCATCGTGTCCGTGCACATCAGAGTCGCAAAGAATGGGGAATAGGCAGGCTTTGTCGTGTGTGCAGCCGTAGCTCAGTTGGCAGATCGTTCGCTTAGTGTGTGAAAGGTGTTGGGTTCAAGCCCCGGCGCCTACATGTTTTGTGGTCAGTGCATGGTAAGTGCTGGTCGCGGCGAACCTAAAGGCACGCAAGAAGTTGCAAAACCAGCGTCACAGACTGATATGATGTGTACTGACATAAGGAGAGCAAGATGTAAGTGTGGGGACCGGCTGTTATCGAGGTGTCATCGAGTGCAGATCTGTCTAAGGTATCAAGGCTTAACGTCATTGAAGTCTAGAGAGTGGACAACACGTTCGTCATACTCAGAGCGATGTCCGAACTCTATTTTCGACGTTATGCGTGCCACTTTCATTGTGGCCAACTACGATTCGATACAGAATGCACGAAACCTGAAAGACACCCTCACTGATACATAGAGAGTAGGATTTGTCTGCGGAATAATAGGAGTGCAACGGTCTGTGACGTTGATATGGCTGTATGTAGCACAATTAGTCACTGGGGGGGTGGGCGTAGCTCAGGTGGTAGAGCGCTCGGTTGGCGTGCGAGAGGTACTGGGATCGATACCCAGCGCCTCCAGAATTTTTAACACACCTACATTCGCACCTTGCCATGCAAGTGGAATAATTCACAAATAGCAGAGGTGTCTAGGCAGATACAAGCGAACGATTAGCATCCACAATTGGCAAGCGTGCTTTTATTCGTGCGCAGGAAGCACCCTCCTCCCACACCTACACTTAATTTAGAAACAGTACAAGTGTTCCCATAATATTCTCAAGCCTACGTCGGAAAGATATGCCTTTTGCCGAGTTCACGTAAATCCCACTGCACGTTCCCATTCCTTGCGTGCAGTCGGCTGCTACTGGTGTTGCTGGTTGTGACTGCTGATAACAGATGCCGTAGCAATCAATTCATGGAGTGAATTGTATGTTTTGAGATAGTCTGTCTCTGACAAGCAAGCGCAGGTGATATAGGTGCGAACACAGGAAGCTAGGAGCCCCTCGCTGCCTGCAGACACAGAGCAGCCACACTGAGAGAGCGGCCTAAGCCGTAGGCGAAATGTGCTCATTCGCTTTGGTGCGACGTGGAACTATAAATAAGGCTGCCACTAGCGTGAGCGTCGTGTAAAGTCGGAAAAGTCGGCTGCATGGGTGATTGCCAAGTTTGCGGAGCGTTTCGGAGTATGATCAGTGCAATGGAGACGCGGAAACTTGTTGTGGCCCAGTGTTTTGCAGTTGGACGACAAGAGTGGTACACAGTAGCAAAGAGCGAGGCACTGAGATGGCATGAACAATGGAGTGCACAATGGGGCTCGAGATGTGCTTGTTATCTCAGGTGCTGTGTGATTGTCGACAAGGAGTGAAATGGACCAATTTGTGACCGCCCTTTCAATTTAAGACGTTAAAAACAGACGGAATTTGCATTCGTAATACCAGAGCATCGAAACTACTTGGAACTCTTGTGTATATGAACGTGTCCGCGCCTTTGTACTCTGGTACCTTCGCCGCTACAAACCAACCAACCATCGTGTCCGTGCACATCAGAGTCGCAAAGAATGGAGAATAGGCAGGCTTTGTCGTGTGTGCAGCCGTAGCTCAGTTGGCAGATCGTTCGCTTAGTGTGTGAAAGGTCTCGGGTTCAAGCCCCGGCGCCTACATGTTTTGTGGTCAGTGCATGGTAAGTGCTGGTCGCGGCGAACCTAAAGGCACGCAAGAAGTTGCAAAACCAGCGTCACAGACTGATATGATGTGTACTGACATAAGGAGAGCAAGATGTAAGTGTGGGGACCGGCTGTTATCGAGGTGTCATCGAGTGCAGATCTGTCTAAGGTATCAAGGCTTAACGTCATTGAAGTCTAGAGAGTGGACAACACGTTCGTCATACTCAGAGCGATGTCCGAACTCTATTTTCGACGTTATGCGTGCCACTTTCATTGTGGCCAACTACGATTCGATACAGAATGCACGAAACCTGAAAGACACCCTCACTGATACATAGAGAGTAGGATTTGTCTGCGGAATAATGGGAGTGCAAGGGTCTGTGACGTTGATATGGCTGTATGTAGCACTATTAGTCACCGGGGGGGTGGGCGTAGCTCAGGTGGTAGAGCGCTCGGTTGGCGTGCGAGAGGTACTGGGATCGATACCCAGCGCCTCCAGAATTTTTAACACACCTACATTCGCACCTTGCCATGCAAGTGGAATAATTCACAACTAGCAGAGGTGTCTAGGCAGATACAAGCGAACGATTAGCATCCACAATTGGCAAGCGTGCTTTTATTCGTGCGCAGGAAGCACCCTCCTCCCACACCTACACTTAATTTAGAAACAGTACAAGTGTTCCCATAATATTCTCAAGCCTACGTCGGAAAGATATGCCTTTTGCCGAGTTCACGTAAATCCCACTGCACGTTCCCATTCTTTGCGTGCAGTCGGCTGCTACTGGTGTTGCTGGTTGTGACTGCTGATAACAGATGCCGTAGCAATCAATTCATGGAGTGAATTGTATGTTTAGAGATAGTCTGTCTCTGACAAGCAAGCGCAGGTGATATAGGTGCGAACACAGGAAGCTTGCAGCCCCTCGCTGCCTGCAGACACAGATCAGCCACACTGAGAGAGCGGCCTAAGCCGTAGGCGAAATGTGCTCATTCGCCTTGGTGCGACGTGGAACTATAAATAAGGCTGCCACTAGCGTGAGCGTTGCGTGAGCGTCGTGTAAAGTCGGAAAAGTCGGCTGCATGGGTGATTGCCAAGTTTGGGGAGCGTTTCGGAGTATGATCAGTGCAATGGAGACGCGGAAACTTGTTGTGGCCCAGTGTTTTGCAGTTGGACGACAAGAGTGGTACACAGTAGCAAAGAGCGAGGCACTGAGATGGCATGAACAATGGAGTGCACAATGGGGCTCGAGATGTGCTTGTTATCTCAGGTGCTGTGTGATTGTCGACAAGGAGTGAAATGGACCAATTTGTGACCGCCCTTTCAATTTAAGACGTTAAAAACAGACGGAATTTGCATTCGTAATACCAGAGCATCGAAACTACTTGGAACTCTTGTGTATATGAACGTGTCCGCGCCTTTGTACTCTGGTACCTTCGCCGCTACAAACCAACCAACCATCGTGTCCGTGCACATCAGAGTCGCAAAGAATGGAGAATAGGCAGGCTTTGTCGTGTGTGCAGCCGTAGCTCAGTTGGCAGATCGTTCGCTTAGTGTGTGAAAGGTCACGGGTTTAAGCCCCGGCGCCTACATGTTTTGTGGTCAGTGCATGGTAAGTGCTGGTCGCGGCGAACCTAAAGGCACGCAAGTAGTTGCAAAACCAGCGTCACAGACTGATATGATGTGTACTGACATAAGGAGAGCAAGATGTAAGTGTGGGGACCGGCTGTTATCGAGGTGTCATCGAGTGCAGATCTGTCTAAGGTATCAAGGCTTAACGTCATTGAAGTCTAGAGAGTGGACAACACGTTCGTCATACTCAGAGCGATGTCCGAACTCTATTTTCGACGTTATGCGTGCCACTTTCATTGTGGCCAACTACGATTCGATAAAGAATGCACGAAACCTGAAAGACACCCTCACTGATACATAGAGAGTAGGATTTGTCTGCGGAATAATGGGAGTGCAAGGGTCTGTGACGTTGATATGGCTGTATGTAGCACTATTAGTCACCGGGGGGGTGGGCGTAGCTCAAGTGGTAGAGCGCTCGGTTGGCGTGCGAGAGGTACTGGGATCGATACCCAGCGCCTCCAGAATTTTTAACACACCTACATTCGCACCTTGCCATGCAAGTGGAATAATTCACAACTAGCAGAGGTGTCTAGGCAGATACAAGCGAACGATTAGCATCCACAATTGGCAAGCGTGCTTTTATTCGTGCGCAGGAAGCACCCTCCTCCCACACCTACACTTAATTTAGAAACAGTACAAGTGTTCCCATAATATTCTCAAGCCTACGTCGGAAAGATATGCCTTTTGCCGAGTTCACGTAAATCCCACTGCACGTTCCCATTCTTTGCGGGCAGTCGGCTGCTACTGGTGTTGCTGGTTGTGACTGCTGATAACAGATGCCGTAGCAATCAATTCATGGAGTGAATTGTATGTTTTGAGATAGTCTGTCTCTGACAAGCAAGCGCAGGTGATATAGGTGCGAACACAGGAAGCTTGCAGCCCCTCGCTGCCTGCAGACACAGATCAGCCACACTGAGAGAGCGGCCTAAGCCGTAGGCGAAATGTGCTCATTCGCTTTGGTGCGACGTGGAACTATAAATAAGGCTGCCACTAGCATGAGCGTTGCGTGAGCGTCGTGTAAAGTCGGAAAAGTCGGCTGCATGGGTGATTGCCAAGTTTGGGGAGCGTTTCGGAGTATGATCAGTGCAATGGAGACGCGGAAACTTGTTGTGGCCCAGTGTTTTGCAGTTGGACGACAAGAGTGGTACACAGTAGCAAAGAGCGAGGCACTGAGATGGCATGAACAATGGAGTGCACAATGGGGCTCGAGATGTGCTTGTTATCTCAGGTGCTGTGTGATTGTCGACAAGGAGTGAAATGGACCAATTTGTGACCGCCCTTTCAATTTAAGACGTTAAAAACAGACGGAATTTGCATTCGTAATACCAGAGCATCGAAACTACTTGGAACTCTTGTGTATATGAACGTGTCCGCGCCTTTGTACTCTGGTACCTTCGCCGCTACAAACCAACCAACCATCGTGTCCGTGCACATCAGAGTCGCAAAGAATGGAGAATAGGCAGGATTTGTCGTGTGTGCAGCCGTAGCTCAGTTGGCAGATCGTTCGCTTAGTGTGTGAAAGGTCACGGGTTTAAGCCCCGGCGCCTACATGTTTTGTGGTCAGTGCATGGTAAGTGCTGGTCGCGGCGAACCTAAAGGCACGCAAGTAGTTGCAAAACCAGCGTCACAGACTGATATGATGTGTACTGACATAAGGAGAGCAAGATGTAAGTGTGGGGACCGGCTGTTATCGAGGTGTCATCGAGTGCAGATCTGTCTAAGGTATCAAGGCTTAACGTCATTGAAGTCTAGAGAGTGGACAACACGTTCGTCATACTCAGAGCGATGTCCGAACTCTATTTTCGACGTTATGCGTGCCACTTTCATTGTGGCCAACTACGATTCGATAAAGAATGCACGAAACCTGAAAGACACCCTCACTGATACATAGAGAGTAGGATTTGTCTGCGGAATAATGGGAGTGCAAGGGTCTGTGACGTTGATATGGCTGTATGTAGCACTATTAGTCACCGGGGGGGTGGGCGTAGCTCAAGTGGTAGAGCGCTCGGTTGGCGTGCGAGAGGTACTGGGATCGATACCCAGCGCCTCCAGAATTTTTAACACACCTACATTCGCACCTTGCCATGCAAGTGGAATAATTCACAACTAGCAGAGGTGTCTAGGCAGATACAAGCGAACGATTAGCATCCACAATTGGCAAGCGTGCTTTTATTCGTGCGCAGGAAGCACCCTCCTCCCACACCTACACTTAATTTAGAAACAGTACAAGTGTTCCCATAATATTCTCAAGCCTACGTCGGAAAGATATGCCTTTTGCCGAGTTCACGTAAATCCCACTGCACGTTCCCATTCTTTGCGTGCAGTCGGCTGCTACTGGTGTTGCTGGTTGTGACTGCTGATAACAGATGCCGTAGCAATCAATTCATGGAGTGAATTGTATGTTTTGAGATAGTCTGTCTCTGACAAGCAAGCGCAGGTGATATAGGTGCGAACACAGGAAGCTTGCAGCCCCTCGCTGCCTGCAGACACAGAGCAGGCACACTGAGAGAGCGGCCTAAGCCGTAGGCGAAATGTGCTCATTCGCTTTGGTGCGACGTGGAACTATAAATAAGGCTGCCACTAGCGTGAGCGTCGTGTAAAGTCGGAAAAGTCGGCTGCATGGGTGATTGCCAAGTTTGGGGAGCGTTTCGGAGTATGATCAGTGCAATGGAGACGCGGAAACTTGTTGTGGCCCAGTGTTTTGCAGTTGGACGACAAGAGTGGTACACAGTAGCAAAGAGCGAGGCACTGAGATGGCATGAACAATGGAGTGCACAATGGGGCTCGAGATGTGCTTGTTATCTCAGGTGCTGTGTGATTGTCGACAAGGAGTGAAATGGACCAATTTGTGACCGCCCTTTCAATTTAAGACGTTAAAAACAGACGGAATTTGCATTCGTAATACCAGAGCATCGAAACTACTTGGAAGTCTTGTGTATATGAACGTGTCCGCGCCTTTGTACTCTGGTACCTTCGCCGCTACAAACCAACCAACCATCGTGTCCGTGCACATCAGAGTCGCAAAGAATGGGGAATAGGCAGGCTTTGTCGTGTGTGCAGCCGTAGCTCAGTTGGCAGATCGTTCGCTTAGTGTGTGAAAGGTGTTGGGTTCAAGCCCCGGCGCCTACATGTTTTGTGGTCAGTGCATGGTAAGTGCTGGTCGCGGCGAACCTAAAGGCACGCAAGAAGTTGCAAAACCAGCGTCACAGACTGATATGATGTGTACTGACATAAGGAGAGCAAGATGTAAGTGTGGGGACCGGCTGTTATCGAGGTGTCATCGAGTGCAGATCTGTCTAAGGTATCAAGGCTTAACGTCATTGAAGTCTAGAGAGTGGACAACACGTTCGTCATACTCAGAGCGATGTCCGAACTCTATTTTCGACGTTATGCGTGCCACTTTCATTGTGGCCAACTACGATTCGATACAGAATGCACGAAACCTGAAAGACACCCTCACTGATACATAGAGAGTAGGATTTGTCTGCGGAATAATAGGAGTGCAACGGTCTGTGACGTTGATATGGCTGTATGTAGCACAATTAGTCACTGGGGGGGTGGGCGTAGCTCAGGTGGTAGAGCGCTCGGTTGGCGTGCGAGAGGTACTGGGATCGATACCCAGCGCCTCCAGAATTTTTAACACACCTACATTCGCACCTTGCCATGCAAGTGGAATAATTCACAAATAGCAGAGGTGTCTAGGCAGATACAAGCGAACGATTAGCATCCACAATTGGCAAGCGTGCTTTTATTCGTGCGCAGGAAGCACCCTCCTCCCACACCTACACTTAATTTAGAAACAGTACAAGTGTTCCCATAATATTCTCAAGCCTACGTCGGAAAGATATGCCTTTTGCCGAGTTCACGTAAATCCCACTGCACGTTCCCATTCCTTGCGTGCAGTCGGCTGCTACTGGTGTTGCTGGTTGTGACTGCTGATAACAGATGCCGTAGCAATCAATTCATGGAGTGAATTGTATGTTTTGAGATAGTCTGTCTCTGACAAGCAAGCGCAGGTGATATAGGTGCGAACACAGGAAGCTTGCAGCCCCTCGCTGCCTGCAGACACAGAGCAGCCACACTGAGAGAGCGGCCTAAGCCGTAGGCGAAATGTGCTCATTCGCTTTGGTGCGACGTGGAACTATAAATAAGGCTGCCACTAGCGTGAGCGTCGTGTAAAGTCGGAAAAGTCGGCTGCATGGGTGATTGCCAAGTTTGCGGAGCGTTTCGGAGTATGATCAGTGCAATGGAGACGCGGAAACTTGTTGTGGCCCAGTGTTTTGCAGTTGGACGACAAGAGTGGTACACAGTAGCAAAGAGCGAGGCACTGAGATGGCATGAACAATGGAGTGCACAATGGGGCTCGAGATGTGCTTGTTATCTCAGGTGCTGTGTGATTGTCGACAAGGAGTGAAATGGACCAATTTGTGACCGCCCTTTCAATTTAAGACGTTAAAAACAGACGGAATTTGCATTCGTAATACCAGAGCATCGAAACTACTTGGAACTCTTGTGTATATGAACGTGTCCGCGCCTTTGTACTCTGGTACCTTCGCCGCTACAAACCAACCAACCATCGTGTCCGTGCACATCAGAGTCGCAAAGAATGGAGAATAGGCAGGCTTTGTCGTGTGTGCAGCCGTAGCTCAGTTGGCAGATCGTTCGCTTAGTGTGTGAAAGGTCTCGGGTTCAAGCCCCGGCGCCTACATGTTTTGTGGTCAGTGCATGGTAAGTGCTGGTCGCGGCGAACCTAAAGGCACGCAAGAAGTTGCAAAACCAGCGTCACAGACTGATATGATGTGTACTGACATAAGGAGAGCAAGATGTAAGTGTGGGGACCGGCTGTTATCGAGGTGTCATCGAGTGCAGATCTGTCTAAGGTATCAAGGCTTAACGTCATTGAAGTCTAGAGAGTGGACAACACGTTCGTCATACTCAGAGCGATGTCCGAACTCTATTTTCGACGTTATGCGTGCCACTTTCATTGTGGCCAACTACGATTCGATACAGAATGCACGAAACCTGAAAGACACCCTCACTGATACATAGAGAGTAGGATTTGTCTGCGGAATAATGGGAGTGCAAGGGTCTGTGACGTTGATATGGCTGTATGTAGCACTATTAGTCACCGGGGGGGTGGGCGTAGCTCAGGTGGTAGAGCGCTCGGTTGGCGTGCGAGAGGTACTGGGATCGATACCCAGCGCCTCCAGAATTTTTAACACACCTACATTCGCACCTTGCCATGCAAGTGGAATAATTCACAACTAGCAGAGGTGTCTAGGCAGATACAAGCGAACGATTAGCATCCACAATTGGCAAGCGTGCTTTTATTCGTGCGCAGGAAGCACCCTCCTCCCACACCTACACTTAATTTAGAAACAGTACAAGTGTTCCCATAATATTCTCAAGCCTACGTCGGAAAGATATGCCTTTTGCCGAGTTCACGTAAATCCCACTGCACGTTCCCATTCTTTGCGTGCAGTCGGCTGCTACTGGTGTTGCTGGTTGTGACTGCTGATAACAGATGCCGTAGCAATCAATTCATGGAGTGAATTGTATGTTTAGAGATAGTCTGTCTCTGACAAGCAAGCGCAGGTGATATAGGTGCGAACACAGGAAGCTTGCAGCCCCTCGCTGCCTGCAGACACAGATCAGCCACACTGAGAGAGCGGCCTAAGCCGTAGGCGAAATGTGCTCATTCGCCTTGGTGCGACGTGGAACTATAAATAAGGCTGCCACTAGCGTGAGCGTTGCGTGAGCGTCGTGTAAAGTCGGAAAAGTCGGCTGCATGGGTGATTGCCAAGTTTGGGGAGCGTTTCGGAGTATGATCAGTGCAATGGAGACGCGGAAACTTGTTGTGGCCCAGTGTTTTGCAGTTGGACGACAAGAGTGGTACACAGTAGCAAAGAGCGAGGCACTGAGATGGCATGAACAATGGAGTGCACAATGGGGCTCGAGATGTGCTTGTTATCTCAGGTGCTGTGTGATTGTCGACAAGGAGTGAAATGGACCAATTTGTGACCGCCCTTTCAATTTAAGACGTTAAAAACAGACGGAATTTGCATTCGTAATACCAGAGCATCGAAACTACTTGGAACTCTTGTGTATATGAACGTGTCCGCGCCTTTGTACTCTGGTACCTTCGCCGCTACAAACCAACCAACCATCGTGTCCGTGCACATCAGAGTCGCAAAGAATGGAGAATAGGCAGGCTTTGTCGTGTGTGCAGCCGTAGCTCAGTTGGCAGATCGTTCGCTTAGTGTGTGAAAGGTCACGGGTTTAAGCCCCGGCGCCTACATGTTTTGTGGTCAGTGCATGGTAAGTGCTGGTCGCGGCGAACCTAAAGGCACGCAAGTAGTTGCAAAACCAGCGTCACAGACTGATATGATGTGTACTGACATAAGGAGAGCAAGATGTAAGTGTGGGGACCGGCTGTTATCGAGGTGTCATCGAGTGCAGATCTGTCTAAGGTATCAAGGCTTAACGTCATTGAAGTCTAGAGAGTGGACAACACGTTCGTCATACTCAGAGCGATGTCCGAACTCTATTTTCGACGTTATGCGTGCCACTTTCATTGTGGCCAACTACGATTCGATAAAGAATGCACGAAACCTGAAAGACACCCTCACTGATACATAGAGAGTAGGATTTGTCTGCGGAATAATGGGAGTGCAAGGGTCTGTGACGTTGATATGGCTGTATGTAGCACTATTAGTCACCGGGGGGGTGGGCGTAGCTCAAGTGGTAGAGCGCTCGGTTGGCGTGCGAGAGGTACTGGGATCGATACCCAGCGCCTCCAGAATTTTTAACACACCTACATTCGCACCTTGCCATGCAAGTGGAATAATTCACAACTAGCAGAGGTGTCTAGGCAGATACAAGCGAACGATTAGCATCCACAATTGGCAAGCGTGCTTTTATTCGTGCGCAGGAAGCACCCTCCTCCCACACCTACACTTAATTTAGAAACAGTACAAGTGTTCCCATAATATTCTCAAGCCTACGTCGGAAAGATATGCCTTTTGCCGAGTTCACGTAAATCCCACTGCACGTTCCCATTCTTTGCGTGCAGTCGGCTGCTACTGGTGTTGCTGGTTGTGACTGCTGATAACAGATGCCGTAGCAATCAATTCATGGAGTGAATTGTATGTTTTGAGATAGTCTGTCTCTGACAAGCAAGCGCAGGTGATATAGGTGCGAACACAGGAAGCTTGCAGCCCCTCGCTGCCTGCAGACACAGATCAGCCACACTGAGAGAGCGGCCTAAGCCGTAGGCGAAATGTGCTCATTCGCTTTGGTGCGACGTGGAACTATAAATAAGGCTGCCACTAGCATGAGCGTTGCGTGAGCGTCGTGTAAAGTCGGAAAAGTCGGCTGCATGGGTGATTGCCAAGTTTGGGGAGCGTTTCGGAGTATGATCAGTGCAATGGAGACGCGGAAACTTGTTGTGGCCCAGTGTTTTGCAGTTGGACGACAAGAGTGGTACACAGTAGCAAAGAGCGAGGCACTGAGATGGCATGAACAATGGAGTGCACAATGGGGCTCGAGATGTGCTTGTTATCTCAGGTGCTGTGTGATTGTCGACAAGGAGTGAAATGGACCAATTTGTGACCGCCCTTTCAATTTAAGACGTTAAAAACAGACGGAATTTGCATTCGTAATACCAGAGCATCGAAACTACTTGGAACTCTTGTGTATATGAACGTGTCCGCGCCTTTGTACTCTGGTACCTTCGCCGCTACAAACCAACCAACCATCGTGTCCGTGCACATCAGAGTCGCAAAGAATGGAGAATAGGCAGGATTTGTCGTGTGTGCAGCCGTAGCTCAGTTGGCAGATCGTTCGCTTAGTGTGTGAAAGGTCACGGGTTTAAGCCCCGGCGCCTACATGTTTTGTGGTCAGTGCATGGTAAGTGCTGGTCGCGGCGAACCTAAAGGCACGCAAGTAGTTGCAAAACCAGCGTCACAGACTGATATGATGTGTACTGACATAAGGAGAGCAAGATGTAAGTGTGGGGACCGGCTGTTATCGAGGTGTCATCGAGTGCAGATCTGTCTAAGGTATCAAGGCTTAACGTCATTGAAGTCTAGAGAGTGGACAACACGTTCGTCATACTCAGAGCGATGTCCGAACTCTATTTTCGACGTTATGCGTGCCACTTTCATTGTGGCCAACTACGATTCGATAAAGAATGCACGAAACCTGAAAGACACCCTCACTGATACATAGAGAGTAGGATTTGTCTGCGGAATAATGGGAGTGCAAGGGTCTGTGACGTTGATATGGCTGTATGTAGCACTATTAGTCACCGGGGGGGTGGGCGTAGCTCAAGTGGTAGAGCGCTCGGTTGGCGTGCGAGAGGTACTGGGATCGATACCCAGCGCCTCCAGAATTTTTAACACACCTACATTCGCACCTTGCCATGCAAGTGGAATAATTCACAACTAGCAGAGGTGTCTAGGCAGATACAAGCGAACGATTAGCATCCACAATTGGCAAGCGTGCTTTTATTCGTGCGCAGGAAGCACCCTCCTCCCACACCTACACTTAATTTAGAAACAGTACAAGTGTTCCCATAATATTCTCAAGCCTACGTCGGAAAGATATGCCTTTTGCCGAGTTCACGTAAATCCCACTGCACGTTCCCATTCTTTGCGTGCAGTCGGCTGCTACTGGTGTTGCTGGTTGTGACTGCTGATAACAGATGCCGTAGCAATCAATTCATGGAGTGAATTGTATGTTTTGAGATAGTCTGTCTCTGACAAGCAAGCGCAGGTGATATAGGTGCGAACACAGGAAGCTTGCAGCCCCTCGCTGCCTGCAGACACAGAGCAGCCACACTGAGAGAGCGGCCTAAGCCGAAGGCGAAATGTGCTCATTCGCTTTGGTGCGACGTGGAACTATAAATAAGGGTGCCACTAGCGTGAGCGTTGCGTGAGCGTCGTGTAAAGTCGGAAAAGTCGGCTGCATGGGTGATTGCCAAGTTTGGGGAGCGTTTCGGAGTATGATCAGTGCTATGGAGACGCGGAAACTTGTTGTGGCCCAGTGTTTTGCAGTTGGACGACAAGAGTGGTACACAGTAGCAAAGAGCGAGGCACTGAGATGGCATGAACAATGGAGTGCACAATGGGGCTCGAGATGTGCTTGTTATCTCAGGTGCTGTGTGATTGTCGACAAGGAGTGAAATGGACCAATTTGTGACCGCCCTTTCAATTTAAGACGTTAAAAACAGACGGAATTTGCATTCGTAATACCAGAGCATCGAAACTACTTGGAACTCTTGTGTATATGAACGTGTCCGCGCCTTTGTACTCTGGTACCTTCGCCGCTACAAACCAACCAACCATCGTGTCCGTGCACATCAGAGTCGCAAAGAATGGAGAATAGGCAGGCTTTGTCGTGTGTGCAGCCGTAGCTCAGTTGGCAGATCGTTCGCTTAGTGTGTGAAAGGTCACGGGTTTAAGCCCCGGCGCCTACATGTTTTGTGGTCAGTGCATGGTAAGTGCTGGTCGCGGCGAACCTAAAGGCACGCAAGTAGTTGCAAAACCAGCGTCACAGACTGATATGATGTGTACTGACATAAGGAGAGCAAGATGTAAGTGTGGGGACCGGCTGTTATCGAGGTGTCATCGAGTGCAGATCTGTCTAAGGTATCAAGGCTTAACGTCATTGAAGTCTAGAGAGTGGACAACACGTTCGTCATACTCAGAGCGATGTCCGAACTCTATTTTCGACGTTATGCGTGCCACTTTCATTGTGGCCAACTACGATTCGATAAAGAATGCACGAAACCTGAAAGACACCCTCACTGATACATAGAGAGTAGGATTTGTCTGCGGAATAATGGGAGTGCAAGGGTCTGTGACGTTGATATGGCTGTATGTAGCACTATTAGTCACCGGGGGGGTGGGCGTAGCTCAAGTGGTAGAGCGCTCGGTTGGCGTGCGAGAGGTACTGGGATCGATACCCAGCGCCTCCAGAATTTTTAACACACCTACATTCGCACCTTGCCATGCAAGTGGAATAATTCACAACTAGCAGAGGTGTCTAGGCAGATACAAGCGAACGATTAGCATCCACAATTGGCAAGCGTGCTTTTATTCGTGCGCAGGAAGCACCCTCCTCCCACACCTACACTTAATTTAGAAACAGTACAAGTGTTCCCATAATATTCTCAAGCCTACGTCGGAAAGATATGCCTTTTGCCGAGTTCACGTAAATCCCACTGCACGTTCCCATTCTTTGCGTGCAGTCGGCTGCTACTGGTGTTGCTGGTTGTGACTGCTGATAACAGATGCCGTAGCAATCAATTCATGGAGTGAATTGTATGTTTTGAGATAGTCTGTCTCTGACAAGCAAGCGCAGGTGATATAGGTGCGAACACAGGAAGCTTGCAGCCCCTCGCTGCCTGCAGACACAGATCAGCCACACTGAGAGAGCGGCCTAAGCCGTAGGCGAAATGTGCTCATTCGCTTTGGTGCGACGTGGAACTATAAATAAGGCTGCCACTAGCATGAGCGTTGCGTGAGCGTCGTGTAAAGTCGGAAAAGTCGGCTGCATGGGTGATTGCCAAGTTTGGGGAGCGTTTCGGAGTATGATCAGTGCAATGGAGACGCGGAAACTTGTTGTGGCCCAGTGTTTTGCAGTTGGACGACAAGAGTGGTACACAGTAGCAAAGAGCGAGGCACTGAGATGGCATGAACAATGGAGTGCACAATGGGGCTCGAGATGTGCTTGTTATCTCAGGTGCTGTGTGATTGTCGACAAGGAGTGAAATGGACCAATTTGTGACCGCCCTTTCAATTTAAGACGTTAAAAACAGACGGAATTTGCATTCGTAATACCAGAGCATCGAAACTACTTGGAACTCTTGTGTATATGAACGTGTCCGCGCCTTTGTACTCTGGTACCTTCGCCGCTACAAACCAACCAACCATCGTGTCCGTGCACATCAGAGTCGCAAAGAATGGAGAATAGGCAGGATTTGTCGTGTGTGCAGCCGTAGCTCAGTTGGCAGATCGTTCGCTTAGTGTGTGAAAGGTCACGGGTTTAAGCCCCGGCGCCTACATGTTTTGTGGTCAGTGCATGGTAAGTGCTGGTCGCGGCGAACCTAAAGGCACGCAAGTAGTTGCAAAACCAGCGTCACAGACTGATATGATGTGTACTGACATAAGGAGAGCAAGATGTAAGTGTGGGGACCGGCTGTTATCGAGGTGTCATCGAGTGCAGATCTGTCTAAGGTATCAAGGCTTAACGTCATTGAAGTCTAGAGAGTGGACAACACGTTCGTCATACTCAGAGCGATGTCCGAACTCTATTTTCGACGTTATGCGTGCCACTTTCATTGTGGCCAACTACGATTCGATAAAGAATGCACGAAACCTGAAAGACACCCTCACTGATACATAGAGAGTAGGATTTGTCTGCGGAATAATGGGAGTGCAAGGGTCTGTGACGTTGATATGGCTGTATGTAGCACTATTAGTCACCGGGGGGGTGGGCGTAGCTCAAGTGGTAGAGCGCTCGGTTGGCGTGCGAGAGGTACTGGGATCGATACCCAGCGCCTCCAGAATTTTTAACACACCTACATTCGCACCTTGCCATGCAAGTGGAATAATTCACAACTAGCAGAGGTGTCTAGGCAGATACAAGCGAACGATTAGCATCCACAATTGGCAAGCGTGCTTTTATTCGTGCGCAGGAAGCACCCTCCTCCCACACCTACACTTAATTTAGAAACAGTACAAGTGTTCCCATAATATTCTCAAGCCTACGTCGGAAAGATATGCCTTTTGCCGAGTTCACGTAAATCCCACTGCACGTTCCCATTCTTTGCGTGCAGTCGGCTGCTACTGGTGTTGCTGGTTGTGACTGCTGATAACAGATGCCGTAGCAATCAATTCATGGAGTGAATTGTATGTTTTGAGATAGTCTGTCTCTGACAAGCAAGCGCAGGTGATATAGGTGCGAACACAGGAAGCTTGCAGCCCCTCGCTGCCTGCAGACACAGAGCAGCCACACTGAGAGAGCGGCCTAAGCCGAAGGCGAAATGTGCTCATTCGCTTTGGTGCGACGTGGAACTATAAATAAGGGTGCCACTAGCGTGAGCGTTGCGTGAGCGTAGTGTAAAGTCGGAAAAGTCGGCTGCATGGGTGATTGCCAAGTTTGGGGAGCGTTTCGGAGTATGATCAGTGCTATGGAGACGCGGAAACTTGTTGTGGCCCAGTGTTTTGCAGTTGGACGACAAGAGTGGTACACAGTAGCAAAGAGCGAGGCACTGAGATGGCATGAACAATGGAGTGCACAATGGGGCTCGAGATGTGCTTGTTATCTCAGGTGCTGTGTGATTGTCGACAAGGAGTGAAATGGACCAATTTGTGACCGCCCTTTCAATTTAAGACGTTAAAAACAGACGGAATTTGCATTCGTAATACCAGAGCATCGAAACTACTTGGAACTCTTGTGTATATGAACGTGTCCGCGCCTTTGTACTCTGGTACCTTCGCCGCTACAAACCAACCAACCATCGTGTCCGTGCACATCAGAGTCGCAAAGAATGGAGAATAGGCAGGCTTTGTCGTGTGTGCAGCCGTAGCTCAGTTGGCAGATCGTTCGCTTAGTGTGTGAAAGGTCTCGGGTTCAAGCCCCGGCGCCTACATGTTTTGTGGTCAGTGCATGGTAAGTGCTGGTCGCGGCGAACCTAAAGGCACGCAAGAAGTTGCAAAACCAGCGTCACAGACTGATATGATGTGTACTGACATAAGGAGAGCAAGATGTAAGTGTGGGGACCGGCTGTTATCGAGGTGTCATCGAGTGCAGATCTGTCTAAGGTATCAAGGCTTAACGTCATTGAAGTCTAGAGAGTGGACAACACGTTCGTCATACTCAGAGCGATGTCCGAACTCTATTTTCGACGTTATGCGTGCCACTTTCATTGTGGCCAACTACGATTCGATACAGAATGCACGAAACCTGAAAGACACCCTAACTGATACATAGAGAGTAGGATTTGTCTGCGGAATAATGGGAGTGCAAGGGTCTGTGACGTTGATATGGCTGTATGTAGCACTATTAGTCACCGGAGGGGTGGGCGTAGCTCAAGTGGTAGAGCGCTCGGTTGGCGTGCGAGAGGTACTGGGATCGATACCCAGCGCCTCCAGAATTTTTAACACACCTACATTCGCACTTTGCCATGCAAGTGGAATAATTCACAACTAGCAGAGGTGTCTAGGCAGACACAAGCGAACGATTAGCATCCAAAATTGGCAAGCGTGCTTTTATTCGTGCGCAGGAAGCACCCTCCTCCCACACCTACACTTAATTTAGAAACAGTACAAGTGTTCCCATAATATTCTCAAGCCTACGTCGGAAAGATATGCCTTTTGCCGAGTTCACGTAAATCCCACTGCACGTTCCCATTCTTTGCGTGCAGTCGGCTGCTACTGGTGTTGCTGGTTGTGACTGCTGATAACAGATGCCGTAGCAATCAATTCATGGAGTGAATTGTATGTTTTGAGATAGTCTGTCTCTGACAAGCAAGCGCAGGTGATATAGGTGCGAACACAGGAAGCTTGCAGCCCCTCGCTGCCTGCAGACACAGAGCAGCCACACTGAGAGAGCGGCCTAAGCCGTAGGCGAAATGTGCTCATTCGCTTTGGCGCGACGTCGAACTATAAATAAGGCTGCCACTAGCGTGAGCGTTGCGTGAGCGTCGTGTAAAGTCGGAAAAGTCGGCTGCATGGGTGATTGCCAAGTTTGGGGAGCGTTTCGGAGTATGATCAGTGCAATGGAGACGCGGAAACTTGTTGTGGCCCAGTGTTTTGCAGTTGGACGACAAGAGTGGTACACAGTAGCAAAGAGCGAGGCACTGAGATGGCATGAACAATGGAGTGCACAATGGGGCTCGAGATGTGCTTGTTATCTCAGGTGCTGTGTGATTGTCGACAAGGAGTGAAATGGACCAATTTGTGACCGCCCTTTCAATTTAAGACGTTAAAAACAGACGGAATTTGCATTCGTAATACCAGAGCATCGAAACTACTTGGAACTCTTGTGTATATGAACGTGTCCGCGCCTTTGTACTCTGGTACCTTCGCCGCTACAAACCAACCAACCATCGTGTCCGTGCACATCAGAGTCGCAAAGAATGGAGAATAGGCAGGCTTTGTCGTGTGTGCAGCCGTAGCTCAGTTGGCAGATCGTTCGCTTAGTGTGTGAAAGGTCACGGGTTTAAGCCCCGGCGCCTACATGTTTTGTGGTCAGTGCATGGTAAGTGCTGGTCGCGGCGAACCTAAAGGCACGCAAGTAGTTGCAAAACCAGCGTCACAGACTGATATGATGTGTACTGACATAAGGAGAGCAAGATGTAAGTGTGGGGACCGGCTGTTATCGAGGTGTCATCGAGTGCAGATCTGTCTAAGGTATCAAGGCTTAACGTCATTGAAGTCTAGAGAGTGGACAACACGTTCGTCATACTCAGAGCGATGTCCGAACTCTATTTTCGACGTTATGCGTGCCACTTTCATTGTGGCCAACTACGATTCGATAAAGAATGCACGAAACCTGAAAGACACCCTCACTGATACATAGAGAGTAGGATTTGTCTGCGGAATAATGGGAGTGCAAGGGTCTGTGACGTTGATATGGCTGTATGTAGCACTATTAGTCACCGGGGGGGTGGGCGTAGCTCAAGTGGTAGAGCGCTCGGTTGGCGTGCGAGAGGTACTGGGATCGATACCCAGCGCCTCCAGAATTTTTAACACACCTACATTCGCACCTTGCCATGCAAGTGGAATAATTCACAACTAGCAGAGGTGTCTAGGCAGATACAAGCGAACGATTAGCATCCACAATTGGCAAGCGTGCTTTTATTCGTGCGCAGGAAGCACCCTCCTCCCACACCTACACTTAATTTAGAAACAGTACAAGTGTTCCCATAATATTCTCAAGCCTACGTCGGAAAGATATGCCTTTTGCCGAGTTCACGTAAATCCCACTGCACGTTCCCATTCTTTGCGTGCAGTCGGCTGCTACTGGTGTTGCTGGTTGTGACTGCTGATAACAGATGCCGTAGCAATCAATTCATGGAGTGAATTGTATGTTTTGAGATAGTCTGTCTCTGACAAGCAAGCGCAGGTGATATAGGTGCGAACACAGGAAGCTTGCAGCCCCTCGCTGCCTGCAGACACAGAGCAGCCACACTGAGAGAGGGGCCTAAGCCGTAGGCGAAATGTGCTCATTCGCTTTGGTGCGACGTGGAACTATAAATAAGGCTGCCACTAGCGTGAGCGTTGCGTGAGCGTCGTGTAAAGTCGGAAAAGTCGGCTGCATGGGTGATTGCCAAGTTTGGGGAGCGTTTCGGAGTATGATCAGTGCAATGGAGACGCGGAAACTTGTTGTGGCCCAGTGTTTTGCAGTTGGACGACAAGAGTGGTACACAGTAGCAAAGAGCGAGGCACTGAGATGGCATGAACAATGGAGTGCACAATGGGGCTCGAGATGTGCTTGTTATCTCAGGTGCTGTGTGATTGTCGACAAGGAGTGAAATGGACCAATTTGTGACCGCCCTTTCAATTTAAGACGTTAAAAACAGACGGAATTTGCATTCGTAATACCAGAGCATCGAAACTACTTGGAACTCTTGTGTATATGAACGTGTCCGCGCCTTTGTACTCTGGTACCTTCGCCGCTACAAACCAACCAACCATCGTGTCCGTGCACATCAGAGTCGCAAAGAATGGAGAATAGGCAGGCTTTGTCGTGTGTGCAGCCGTAGCTCAGTTGGCAGATCGTTCGCTTAGTGTGTGAAAGGTCACGGGTTTAAGCCCCGGCGCCTACATGTTTTGTGGTCAGTGCATGGTAAGTGCTGGTCGCGGCGAACCTAAAGGCACGAAAGTAGTTGCAAAACCAGCGTCACAGACTGATATGATGTGTACTGACATAAGGAGAGCAAGATGTAAGTGTGGGGACCGGCTGTTATCGAGGTGTCATCGAGTGCAGATCTGTCTAAGGTATCAAGGCTTAACGTCATTGAAGTCTAGAGAGTGGACAACACGTTCGTCATACTCAGAGCGATGTCCGAACTCTATTTTCGACGTTATGCGTGCCACTTTCATTGTGGCCAACTACGATTCGATACAGAATGCACGAAACCTGAAAGACACCCTAACTGATACATAGAGAGTAGGATTTGTCTGCGGAATAATGGGAGTGCAAGGGTCTGTGACGTTGATATGGCTGTATGTAGCACTATTAGTCACCGGAGGGGTGGGCGTAGCTCAAGTGGTAGAGCGCTCGGTTGGCGTTCGAGAGGTACTGGGATCGATACCCAGCGCCTCCAGAATTTTTAACACACCTACATTCGCACCTTGCCATGCAAGTGGAATAATTCACAACTAGCAGAGGTGTCTAGGCAGATACAAGCGAACGATTAGCATCCACAATTGGCAAGCGTGCTTTTATTCGTGCGCAGGAAGCACCCTCCTCCCACACCTACACTTAATTTAGAAACAGTACAAGTGTTCCCATAATATTCTCAAGCCTACGTCGGAAAGATATGCCTTTTGCCGAGTTCACGTAAATCCCACTGCACGTTCCCATTCTTTGCGTGCAGTCGGCTGCTACTGGTGTTGCTGGTTGTGACTGCTGATAACAGATGCCGTAGCAATCAATTCATGGAGTGAATTGTATGTTTTGAGATAGTCTGTCTCTGACAAGCAAGCGCAGGTGATATAGGTGCGAACACAGGAAGCTTGCAGCCCCTCGCTGCCTGCAGACACAGAGCAGCCACACTGAGAGAGCGGCCTAAGCCGTAGGCGAAATGTGCTCATTCGCTTTGGTGCGACGTGGAACTATAAATAAGGCTGCCACTAGCGTGAGCGTTGCGTGAGCGTCGTGTAAAGTCGGAAAAGTCGGCTGCATGGGTGATTGCCAAGTTTGGGGAGCGTTTCGGAGTATGATCAGTGCAATGGAGACGCGGAAACTTGTTGTGGCCCAGTGTTTTGCAGTTGGACGACAAGAGTGGTACACAGTAGCAAAGAGCGAGGCACTGAGATGGCATGAACAATGGAGTGCACAATGGGGCTCGAGATGTGGTTGTTATCTCAGGTGCTGTGTGATTGTCGACAAGGAGTGAAATGGACCAATTTGTGACCGCCCTTTCAATTTAAGACGTTAAAAACAGACGGAATTTGCATTCGTAATACCAGAGCATCGAAACTACTTGGAACTCTTGTGTATATGAACGTGTCCGCGCCTTTGTACTCTGGTACCTTCGCCGCTACAAACCAACCAACCATCGTGTCCGTGCACATCAGAGTCGCAAAGAATGGAGAATAGGCAGGCTTTGTCGTGTGTGCAGCCGTAGCTCAGTTGGCAGATCGTTCGCTTAGTGTGTGAAAGGTCTCGGGTTCAAGCCCCGGCGCCTACATGTTTTGTGGTCAGTGCATGGTAAGTGCTGGTCGCGGCGAACCTAAAGGCACGCAAGAAGTTGCAAAACCAGCGTCACAGACTGATATGATGTGTACTGACATAAGGAGAGCAAGATGTAAGTGTGGGGACCGGCTGTTATCGAGGTGTCATCGAGTGCAGATCTGTCTAAGGTATCAAGGCTTAACGTCATTGAAGTCTAGAGAGTGGACAACACGTTCGTCATACTCAGAGCGATGTCCGAACTCTATTTTCGACGTTATGCGTGCCACTTTCATTGTGGCCAACTACGATTCGATACAGAATGCACGAAACCTGAAAGACACCCTAACTGATACATAGAGAGTAGGATTTGTCTGCGGAATAATGGGAGTGCAAGGGTCTGTGACGTTGATATGGCTGTATGTAGCACTATTAGTCACCGGAGGGGTGGGCGTACCTCAAGTGGTAGAGCGCTCGGTTGGCGTGCGAGAGGTACTGGGATCGATACCCAGCGCCTCCAGAATTTTTAACACACCTACATTCGCACTTTGCCATGCAAGTGGAATAATTCACAACTAGCAGAGGTGTCTAGGCAGACACAAGCGAACGATTAGCATCCACAATTGGCAAGCGTGCTTTTATTCGTGCGCAGGAAGCACCCTCCTCCCACACCTACACTTAATTTAGAAACAGTACAAGTGTTCCCATAATATTCTCAAGCCTACGTCGGAAAGATATGCCTTTTGCCGAGTTCACGTAAATCCCACTGCACGTTCCCATTCTTTGCGTGCAGTCGGCTGCTACTGGTGTTGCTGGTTGTGACTGCTGATAACAGATGCCGTAGCAATCAATTCATGGAGTGAATTGTATGTTTTGAGATAGTCTGTCTCTGACAAGCAAGCGCAGGTGATATAGGTGCGAACACAGGAAGCTTGCAGCCCCTCGCTGCCTGCAGACACAGAGCAGCCACACTGAGAGAGCGGCCTAAGCCGTAGGCGAAATGTGCTCATTCGCTTTGGCGCGACGTCGAACTATAAATAAGGCTGCCACTAGCGTGAGCGTTGCGTGAGCGTCGGAAAAGTCGGCTGCATGGGTGATTGCCAAGTTTGGGGAGCGTTTCGGAGTATGATCAGTGCAATGGAGACGCGGAAACTTGTTGTGGCCCAGTGTTTTGCAGTTGGACGACAAGAGTGGTACACAGTAGCAAAGAGCGAGGCACTGAGATGGCATGAACAATGGAGTGCACAATGGGGCTCGAGATGTGCTTGTTATCTCAGGTGCTGTGTGATTGTCGACAAGGAGTGAAATGGACCAATTTGTGACCGCCCTTTCAATTTAAGACGTTAAAAACAGACGGAATTTGCATTCGTAATACCAGAGCATCGAAACTACTTGGAACTCTTGTGTATATGAACGTGTCCGCGCCTTTGTACTCTGGTACCTTCGCCGCTACAAACCAACCAACCATCGTGTCCGTGCACATCAGAGTCGCAAAGAATGGAGAATAGGCAGGCTTTGTCGTGTGTGCAGCCGTAGCTCAGTTGGCAGATCGTTCGCTTAGTGTGTGAAAGGTCTCGGGTTCAAGCCCCGGCGCCTACATGTTTTATGGTAAGTGCTGGTCGCGGCGAACCTAAAGGCACGCAAGAAGTTGCAAAACCAGCGTCACAGACTGATATGATGTGTACTGACATAAGGAGAGCAAGATGTAAGTGTGGGGACCGGCTGTTATCGAGGTGTCATCGAGTGCAGATCTGTCTAAGGTATCAAGGCTTAACGTCATTGAAGTCTAGAGAGTGGACAACACGTTCGTCATACTCAGAGCGATGTCCGAACTCTATTTTCGACGTTATGCGTGCCACTTTCATTGTGGCCAACTACGATTCGATACAGAATGCACAAAACCTGAAAGACACCCTCACTGATACATAGAGAGTAGGATTTGTCTGCGGAATAATGGGAGTGCAAGGGTCTGTGACGTTGATATGGCTGTATGTAGCACTAATAGTCACAGGGGGGGTGGGCGTAGCTCGGGTGGTAGAGCGCTCGGTTGTCGTGCGAGGGGTACTGGGATCGATACCCAGCGCCTCCAGAATTTTTAACACACCTACATTCGCACCTTGCCATGCAAGTGGAATAATTCACAACTAGCAGAGGTGTCTAGGCAGATACAAGCGAACGATTAGCATCCACAATTGGCAAGCGTGCTTTTATTCGTGCGCAGGAAGCACCCTCCTCCCACACCTACACTTAATTTAGAAACAGTACAAGTGTTCCCATAATATTCTCAAGCCTACGTCGGAAAGATATGCCTTATGCCGAGTTCACGTAAATCCCACTGCACGTTCCCATTCTTTGCGTGCAGTCGGCTGCTACTGGTGTTGCTGGTTGTGACTGCTGATAACAGATGCCGTAGCAATCAATTCATGGAGTGAATTGTATGTTTTGAGATAGTCTGTCTCTGACAAGCAAGCGCAGGTGATATAGGTGCGAACACAGGAAGCTTGCAGCCCCTCGCTGCCTGCAGACACAGAGCAGCCACACTGAGAGAGGGGCCTAAGCCGTAGGCGAAATGTGCTCATTCGCTTTGGTGCGACGTGGAACTATAAATAAGGCTGCCACTAGCGTGAGCGTTGCGTGAGCGTCGTGTAAAGTCGGAAAAGTCGGCTGCATGGGTGATTGCCAAGTTTGGGGAGCGTTTCGGAGTATGATCAGTGCAATGGAGACGCGGAAACTTGTTGTGGCCCAGTGTTTTGCAGTTGGACGACAAGAGTGGTACACAGTAGCAAAGAGCGAGGCACTGAGATGGCATGAACAATGGAGTGCACAATGGGGCTCGAGATGTGGTTGTTATCTCAGGTGCTGTGTGATTGTCGACAAGGAGTGAAATGGACCAATTTGTGACCGCCCTTTCAATTTAAGACGTTAAAAACAGACGGAATTTGCATTCGTAATACCAGAGCATCGAAACTACTTGGAACTCTTGTGTATATGAACGTGTCCGCGCCTTTGTACTCTGGTACCTTCGCCGCTACAAACCAACCAACCATCGTGTCCGTGCACATCAGAGTCGCAAAGAATGGAGAATAGGCAGGCTTTGTCGTGTGTGCAGCCGTAGCTCAGTTGGCAGATCGTTCGCTTAGTGTGTGAAAGGTCTCGGGTTCAAGCCCCGGCGCCTACATGTTTTGTGGTCAGTGCATGGTAAGTGCTGGTCGCGGCGAACCTAAAGGCACGCAAGAAGTTGCAAAACCAGCGTCACAGACTGATATGATGTGTACTGACATAAGGAGAGCAAGATGTAAGTGTGGGGACCGGCTGTTATCGAGGTGTCATCGAGTGCAGATCTGTCTAAGGTATCAAGGCTTAACGTCATTGAAGTCTAGAGAGTGGACAACACGTTCGTCATACTCAGAGCGATGTCCGAACTCTATTTTCGACGTTATGCGTGCCACTTTCATTGTGGCCAACTACGATTCGATACAGAATGCACGAAACCTGAAAGACACCCTCACTGATACATAGAGAGTAGGATTTGTCTGCGGAATAATGGGAGTGCAAGGGTCTGTGACGTTGATATGGCTGTATGTAGCACTATTAGTCACGGGGGGGGGGGGGGATGGGTGCAGCTCAGGTGGTAGAGCGCTCGGTTGGCGTGCGAGAGGTACTGGCATCGATACCCAGCGCCTCCAGAATTTTTAACGCACCTACATTCGCACCTTGCCATGCAAGTTTAATAATTCACAACTAGCAGAGGTGTCTAGGCAGATACAAGCGAACGATTAGCATCCACAATTGGCAAGCGAGCTTTTATTCGTGCGCAGGAAGCACCCTCCTCCCACACCTACACTTAATTTAGAAACAGTACAAGTGTTCCCATAATATTCTCAAGCCTACGTCGGAAAGATATGCCTTTTGCCGAGTTCACGTAAATCCCACTGCACGTTCCCATTCTTTGCGTGCAGTCGGCTGCTACTGGTGTTGCTGGTTGTGACTGCTGATAACAGATGCCGTAGCAATCAATTCATGGAGTGAATTGTATGTTTTGAGATAGTCTGTCTCTGACAAGCAAGCGCAGGTGATATAGGTGCGAACACAGGAAGCTAGGAGCCCCTCGCTGCCTGCAGACACAGAGCAGCCACACTGAGAGAGCGGCCTAAGCCGTAGGCGAAATGTGCTCATTCGCTTTGGTGCGACGTGGAACTATAAATAAGGCTGCCACTAGCGTGAGCGTTGCGTGAGCGTCGGAAAAGTCGGCTGCATGGGTGATTGCCAAGTTTGGGGAGCGTTTCGGAGTATGATCAGTGCAATGGAGACGCGGAAACTTGTTGTGGCCCAGTGTTTTGCAGTTGGACGACAAGAGTGGTACACAGTAGCAAAGAGCGAGGCACTGAGATGGCATGAACAATGGAGTGCACAATGGGGCTCGAGATGTGCTTGTTATCTCAGGTGCTGTGTGATTGTCGACAAGGAGTGAAATGGACCAATTTGTGACCGCCCTTTCAATTTAAGACGTTAAAAACAGACGGAATTTGCATTCGTAATACCAGAGCATCGAAACTACTTGGAACTCTTGTGTATATGAACGTGTCCGCGCCTTTGTACTCTGGTACCTTCGCCGCTACAAACCAACCAACCATCGTGTCCGTGCACATCAGAGTCGCAAAGAATGGAGAATAGGCAGGCTTTGTCGTGTGTCCAGCCGTAGCTCAGTTGGCAGATCGTTCGCTTAGTGTGTGAAAGGTCACGGGTTTAAGCCCCGGCGCCTACATGTTTTGTGGTCAGTGCATGGTAAGTGCTGGTCGCGGCGAACCTAAAGGCACGAAAGTAGTTGCAAAACCAGCGTCACAGACTGATATGATGTGTACTGACATAAGGAGAGCAAGATGTAAGTGTGGGGACCGGCTGTTATCGAGGTGTCATCGAGTGCAGATCTGTCTAAGGTATCAAGGCTTAACGTCATTGAAGTCTAGAGAGTGGACAACACGTTCGTCATACTCAGAGCGATGTCCGAACTCTATTTTCGACGTTATGCGTGCCACTTTCATTGTGGCCAACTACGATTCGATACAGAATGCACGAAACCTGAAAGACACCCTCACTGATACATAGAGAGTAGGATTTGTCTGCGGAATAATGGGAGTGCAAGGGTCTGTGACGTTGATATGGCTGTATGTAGCACTATTAGTCACCGGGGGGTTGGGCGTAGCTCAAGTGGTAGAGCGCTCGGTTGGCGTGCGAGAGGTACTGGGATCGATACCCAGCGCCTCCAGAATTTTTAACACACCTACATCTACATCTACATGACTACTCTGCAATTCACATTTAAGTGCTTGGCAGAGGGTTCATCGAACCACAATCATACTATCTCTCTACTATTCCACTCCCGAACAGCGAGCGGGAAAAACGAACACCTAAACCTTTCTGTTCGAGCTCTGATTTCTCTTATTTTATTTTGATGATCATTCCTTCCTATGTAGGTTGGGCTCAACAAAATATTTTCGCATTCGGAAGAGAAAGTTGGTGACTGAAATTTCGTAAAAAGCTCTCGCCGCGACGAAAAACGTCTATGCTGTAATGACTTCCATCCCAACTCGTGTATCATATCTGCCACACTCTCTCCCCTATAACGCGATAATACAAAACGAGCTGCCCTTCTTTGCACCCTCTCGATGTCCTCCGTCAATCCCACCTGGTAAGGATCCCACACCGCGCAGCAATATTCTAACAGAGGACGAACGAGTGTAGTGTAAGCTGTCTCTTTAGTGGACTTGTTGCATCTTCTAAGTGTCCTGCCAATGAAACGCAACCTTTGGCTCGCCTTCCCGACAATATTATCTATGTGGTCCTTCCAACTGAAGTTGTTCGTAATTTTAACACCCAGGTACTTAGTTGAATTGACAGCCTTGAGAATTGTACTATTTATCGAGTAATCGAATTCCAACGGATTTCTTTTGGAACTCATGTGGATCATCTCACACTTTTCGTTGTTTAGCGTCAACTGCCACCTGACACACCATACAGCAATCTTTTCTAAATCGCTTTGCAGCTGATACTGGTCTTCGGATGACCTTACTAGACGGTAAATTACAGCATCATCTGCGAACAACCTAAGAGAACTGCTCAGATTGTCACCCAGGTCATTTATATAGATCAGGAACAGCAGAGGTCCCAGGACGCTTCCCTGGGGAACACCTGATATCACTTCAGTTTTACTCGATGATTTGCCGTCTATTACTACGAACTGCGACCTTCCTGACAGGAAATCACGAATCCAATCGCACAACTGAGACGATACCCCATAGCTCCGCAGCTTGATTAGAAGTCGCTTGTGAGGAACGGTGTCAAAAGCTTTCCGGAAATCTAGAAATACGGAATCAACTTGAGATCCCCTGTCGATAGCGGCCATTACTTCGTGCGAATAAAGAGCTAGCTGCGTTGCACAAGAGCGATGTTTTCTGAAGCCATGCTGATTACGTCTCAATAAATCGTTCCCTTCGAGGTGATTCATAATGTTTGAATACAGTATATGCTCCAAAACCCTACTGCAAACCGACGTCAATGATATAGGTCTGTAGTTAAATGGATTACTCCTACTACCCTTCTTGAACACTGGTGCGACCTGCGCAATTTTCCAATCTGTAGGTACAGATCTATCGGTGAGCGAGCGGTTGTATATGAGTGCTAAGTAGGGAGCTATAGTATCAGCGTAATCTGAAAGGAACCTAATCGGTATACAATCTGGACCTGAAGACTTGCCCGTATCAAGCGATTTGAGTTGCTTCGCAACCCCTAAGGTATCTACTTCTAAGAAACTCATGCTAGCAGATGTTCGTGTTTCAAATTCTGGAATATTCCATTCGTCTTCCCTGGTGAAGGAATTTCGGAAAACTGCGTTCAATAACTCCGCTTTAGCGGCACAGTCGTCGATAACAGTACCATCGGCACTGCGCAGCGAAGGTATTGACTGCGTCTTGCCGCTTGTGTACTTTACATACGACCAGAATTTCTTCGGATTTTCTACCAAATTTCGAGACAATGTTTCGTTGTGGAACCTATTAAAGGCATCTCGCATCGAAGTACGTGCCAAATTTCGAGCGTCTGTAAATTTTAGCCCATCTTCAGGATTTCGCGTTCTTCTGAACTTCGCATGCCTTTTCCGTTGCCTCTGCAACAGCGTTCGGACCTTTTTTGTGTACCACGGGGGATCCGTTCCATCTCTTACCAATTTATGAGGTATGAATATCTCAATTGCTGTTGCTACTATATCTTTGAATTTGAGCCACATCTCGTCTACATTCGCATAGTCAGTTCGGAAGGAATGGAAATTGTCTTTTAGGAAGGCTTCTAGTGGCACTTTATCCGCTTTTTTAAATAAAATTATTTTGCGTTTGTTTCTGATGGATTTGGAAGAAATGGTATTGAGCCTAGCTACAATGACCTTGTGATCACTAATCCCTGTATCAGTCATGATGCTCTCTATCAGCTCTGGATTGTTTGTGGCCAAGAGGTCAAGTGTGTTTTTGCAACCATTTACAATTCGCGTGGGTTCGTGGACTAACTGCTCTAAATAATTTTCGGAGAATGCATTTAGGACAATCTCGGAAGACGTTTTCTGCCTACCACCGGTTTTGAACAAGTATTTTTGCCAACATACCGAAGGTAGGTTGAAGTCCCCACCAACTATAACCGTATGAGTGGGGTATTTATTTGTTACGAGACTCAAACTTTCTCTGAACTGTTCCGCAACTGTATCATCGGAGTCTGGGGGTCGGTAGAAGGAGCCAATTATTAACTTAATTCGGCTGTTAAGTATAACCTCCACCCACACCAATTCGCTCGGAGTATCTACTTCGACTTCACTACAAGATAAACCACTACTGACAGACACCAACACTCCTCCACCAATTCTGCCTAATCTATCTTTCCTGAACACCGTCTGAGACTTCGTAAAAATTTCTGCAGAACTTATTTCAGGCTTTAGCCAGCTTTCTGTACCTATAACGATATCAGCTTCTGTGCTTTCTATTAGCGCTTGAAGCTCAGGGACTTTTCCAGCGCAACTACAACAGTTTACAACTATAATTCCGACTGTTCCTTGATCCAAGCACGTCCTGTAATTGCCAAGCACCCTTTGACATTGCAGCCCATCCCGCACTTTCCCGAGGCCTTCTAACCTACATTCGCACCTTGCCATGCAAGTGGAATAATTCACAACTAGCAGAGGTGTCTAGGCAGATGCAAGCGAACGATTAGCATCCACAATTGGCAAGCGTGCTTTTATTCGTGCGCAGGAAGCACCCTCCTCCCACACCTACACTTAATTTAGAAACAGTACAAGTGTTCCCATAATATTCTCAAGCCTACGTCGGAAAGATATGCCTTTTGCCGAGTTCACGTAAATCCCACTGCACGTTCCCATTCTTTGCGTGCAGTCGGCTGCTACTGGTGTTGCTGGTTGTGACTGCTGATAACAGATGCCGTAGCAATCAATTCATGGAGTGAATTGTATGTTTTGAGATAGTCTGTCTCTGACAAGCAAGCGCAGGTGATATAGGTGCGAACACAGGAAGCTAGGAGCCCCTCGCTGCCTGCAGACACAGAGCAGCCACACTGAGAGAGCGGCCTAAGCCGTAGGCGAAATGTGCTCATTCGCTTTGGTGCGACGTGGAACTATAAATAAGGCTGCCACTAGCGTAAGCGTTGCGTGAGCGTCGGAAAAGTCGGCTGCATGGGTGATTGCCAAGTTTGGGGAGCGTTTCGGAGTATGATCAGTGCAATGGAGACGCGGAAACTTGTTGTGGCCCAGTGTTTTGCAGTTGGACGACAAGAGTGGTACACAGTAGCAAAGAGCGAGGCACTGAGATGGCACGAACAATGGAGTGCACAATGGGGCTCGAGATGTGCTTGTTATCTCAGGTGCTGTGTGATTGTCGACAAGGAGTGAAATGGACCAATTTGTGACCGCCCTTTCAATTTAAGACGTTAAAAACAGACGGAATTTGCATTCGTAATACCAGAGCATCGAAACTACTTGGAACTCTTGTGTATATGAACGTGTCCGCGCCTTTGTACTCTGGTACCTTCGCCGCTACAAACCAACCAACCATCGTGTCCGTGCACATCAGAGTCGCAAAGAATGGAGAATAGGCAGGCTTTGTCGTGTGTGCAGCCGTAGCTCAGTTGGCAGATCGTTCACTTAGTGTGTGAAAGGTCTCGGGTTCAAGCCCCGGCGCCTACATGTTTTGTGGTCAGTGCATGGTAAGTGCTGGTCGCGGCGAACCTAAAGGCACGCAAGAAGTTGCAAAACCAGCGTCACAGACTGATATGATGTGTACTGACATAAGGAGAGCAAGATGTAAGTGTGGGGACCGGCTGTTATCGAGGTGTCATCGAGTGCAGATCTGTCTAAGGTATCAAGGCTTAACGTCATTGAAGTCTAGAGAGTGGACAACACGTTCGTCATACTCAGAGCGATGTCCGAACTCTATTTTCGACGTTATGCGTGCCACTTTCATTGTGGCCAACTACGATTCGATACAGAATGCACGAAACCTGAAAGACACCCTAACTGATACATAGAGAGTAGGATTTGTCTGCGGAATAATGGGAGTGCAAGGGTCTGTGACGTTGATATGGCTGTATGTAGCACTATTAGTCACCGGAGGGGTGGGCGTACCTCAAGTGGTAGAGCGCTCGGTTGGCGTGCGAGAGGTACTGGGATCGATACCCAGCGCCTCCAGAATTTTTAACACACCTACATTCGCACTTTGCCATGCAAGTGGAATAATTCACAACTAGCAGAGGTGTCTAGGCAGACACAAGCGAACGATTAGCATCCACAATTGGCAAGCGTGCTTTTATTCGTGCGCAGGAAGCACCCTCCTCCCACACCTACACTTAATTTAGAAACAGTACAAGTGTTCCCATAATATTCTCAAGCCTACGTCGGAAAGATATGCCTTTTGCCGAGTTCACGTAAATCCCACTGCACGTTCCCATTCTTTGCGTGCAGTCGGCTGCTACTGGTGTTGCTGGTTGTGACTGCTGATAACAGATGCCGTAGCAATCAATTCATGGAGTGAATTGTATGTTTTGAGATAGTCTGTCTCTGACAAGCAAGCGCAGGTGATATAGGTGCGAACACAGGAAGCTAGGAGCCCCTCGCTGCCTGCAGACACAGAGCAGCCACACTGAGAGAGCGGCCTAAGCCGTAGGCGAAATGTGCTCATTCGCTTTGGTGCGACGTGGAACTATAAATAAGGCTGCCACTAGCGTGAGCGTCGTGTAAAGTCGGAAAAGTCGGCTGCATGGGTGATTGCCAAGTTTGGGGAGCGTTTCGGAGTATGATCAGTGCAATGGAGACGCGGAAACTTGTTGTGGCCCAGTGTTTTGCAGTTGGACGACAAGAGTGGTACACAGTAGCAAAGAGCGAGGCACTGAGATGGCATGAACAATGGAGTGCACAATGGGGCTCGAGATGTGCTTGTTATCTCAGGTGCTGTGTGATTGTCGACAAGGAGTGAAATGGACCAATTTGTGACCGCCCTTTCAATTTAAGACGTTAAAAACAGACGGAATTTGCATTCGTAATACCAGAGCATCGAAACTACTTGGAACTCTTGTGTATATGAACGTGTCCGCGCCTTTGTACTCTGGTACCTTCGCCGCTACAAACCAACCAACCATCGTGTCCGTGCACATCAGAGTCGCAAAGAATGGAGAATAGGCAGGCTTTGTCGTGTGTGCAGCCGTAGCTCAGTTGGCAGATCGTTCGCTTAGTGTGTGAAAGGTCTCGGGTTCAAGCCCCGGCGCCTACATGTTTTGTGGTCAGTGCATGGTAAGTGCTGGTCGCGGCGAACCTAAAGGCACGTAAGAAGTTGCAAAACCAGCGTCACAGACTGATATGATGTGTACTGACATAAGGAGAGCAAGATGTAAGTGTGGGGACCGGCTGTTATCGAGGTGTCATCGAGTGCAGATCTGTCTAAGGTATCAAGGCTTAACGTCATTGAAGTCTAGAGAGTGGACAACACGTTCGTCATACTCAGAGCGATGTCCGAACTCTATTTTCGACGTTATGCGTGCCACTTTCATTGTGGCCAACTACGATTCGATACAGAATGCACGAAACCTGAAAGACACCCTCACTGATACATAGAGAGTAGGATTTGTCTGCGGAATAATGCGAGTGCAAGGGTCTGTGACGTTGATATGGCTGTATGTAGCACTATTAGTCACCGGGGGGGTGGGCGTAGCTCAAGTGGTAGAGCGCTCGGTTGGCGTGCGAGAGGTACTGGGATCGATACCCAGCGCCTCCAGAATTTTTAACACACCTACATTCGCACCTTGCCATGCAAGTGGAATAATTCACAACTAGCAGAGGTGTCTAGGCAGATACAAGCGAACGATTAGCATCCACAATTGGCAAGCGTGCTTTTATTCGTGCGCAGGAAGCACCCTCCTCCCACACCTACACTTAATTTAGAAACAGTACAAGTGTTCCCATAATATTCTCAAGCCTACGTCGGAAAGATATGCCTTTTGCCGAGTTCACGTAAATCCCACTGCACGTTCCCATTCTTTGCGTGCAGTCGGCTGCTACTGGTGTTGCTGGTTGTGACTGCTGATAACAGATGCCGTAGCAATCAATTCATGGAGTGAATTGTATGTTTTGAGATAGTCTGTCTCTGACAAGCAAGCGCAGGTGATATAGGTGCGAACACAGGAAGCTAGGAGCCCCTCGCTGCCTGCAGACACAGAGCAGCCACACTGAGAGAGCGGCCTAAGCCGTATTCGAAATGTGCTCATTCGCTTTGGTGCGACGTGGAACTATAAATAAGGCTGCCACTAGCGTGAGCGTTGCGTGAGCGTCGGAAAAGTCGGCTGCATGGGTGATTGCCAAGTTTGGGGAGCGTTTCGGAGTATGATCAGTGCAATGGAGACGCGGAAACTTGTTGTGGCCCAGTGTTTTGCAGTTGGACGACAAGAGTGGTACACAGTAGCAAAGAGCGAGGCACTGAGATGGCATGAACAATGGAGTGCACAATGGGGCTCGAGATGTGCTTGTTATCTCAGGTGCTGTGTGATTGTCGACAAGGAGTGAAATGGACCAATTTGTGACCGCCCTTTCAATTTAAGACGTTAAAAACAGACGCAATTTGCATTCGTAATACCAGAGCATCGAAACTACTTGGAACTCTTGTGTATATGAACGTGTCCGCGCCTTTGTACTCTGGTACCTTCGCCGCTACAAACCAACCAACCATCGTGTCCGTGCACATCAGAGTCGCAAAGAATGGAGAATAGGCAGGCTTTGTCGTGTGTGCAGCCGTAGCTCAGTTGGCAGATCGTTCGCTTAGTGTGTGAAAGGTCTCGGGTTCAAGCCCCGGCGCCTACATGTTTTGTGGTCAGTGCATGGTAAGTGCTGGTCGCGGCGAACCTAAAGGCACGTAAGAAGTTGCAAAACCAGCGTCATAGACTGATATGATGTGTACTGACATAAGGAGAGCAAGATGTAAGTGTGGGGACCGGCTGTTATCGAGGTGTCATCGAGTGCAGATCTGTCTAAGGTATCAAGGCTTAACGTCATTGAAGTCTAGAGAGTGGACAACACGTTCGTCATACTCAGAGCGATGTCCGAACTCTATTTTCGACGTTATGCGTGCCACTTTCATTGTGGCCAACTACGATTCGATACAGAATGCACGAAACCTGAAAGACACCCTCACTGATACATAGAGAGTAGGATTTGTCTGCGGAATAATGGGAGTGCAAGGGTCTGTGACGTTGATATGGCTGTATGTAGCACTATTAGTCACCGGGGGGGTGGGCGTAGCTCAAGTGGTAGAGCGCTCGGTTGGCGTGCGAGAGGTACTGGGATCGATACCCAGCGCCTCCGGAATTTTTAACACACCTACATTCGCACCTTGCCATGCAAGTGGAATAATTCACAACTAGCAGAGGTGTCTAGGCAGATACAAGCGAACGATTAGCATCCACAATTGGCAAGCGTGCTTTTATTCGTGCGCAGGAAGCACCCTCCTCCCACACCTACACTTAATTTAGAAACAGTACAAGTGTTCCCATAATATTCTCAAGCCTACGTCGGAAAGATATGCCTTTTGCCGAGTTCACGTAAATCCCACTGCACGTTCCCATTCTTTGCGTGCAGTCGGCTGCTACTGGTGTTGCTGGTTGTGACTGCTGATAACAGATGCCGTAGCAATCAATTCATGGAGTGAATTGTATGTTTTGAGATAGTCTGTCTCTGACAAGCAAGCGCAGGTGATATAGGTGCGAACACAGGAAGCTTGCAGCCCCTCGCTGCCTGCAGACACAGAGCAGCCACACTGAGAGAGCGGCCTAAGCCGAAGGCGAAATGTGCTCATTCGCTTTGGTGCGACGTGGAACTATAAATAAGGCTGCCACTAGCGTGAGCGTTGCGTGAGCGTCGGAAAAGTCGGCTGCATGGGTGATTGCCAAGTTTGGGGAGCGTTTCGGAGTATGATCAGTGCAATGGAGACGCTGAAACTTGTTGTGGCCCGGTGTTTTGCAGTTGGACGACAAGAGTGGTACACAGTAGCAAAGAGCGAGGCACTGAGATGGCATGAACAATGGAGTGCACAATGGGGCACGAGATGTGCTTGTTATCTCAGGTGCTGTGTGATTGTCGACAAGGAGTGAAATGGACCAATTTGTGACCGCCCTTTCAATTTAAGACGTTAAAAACAGACGCAATTTGCATTCGTAATACCAGAGCATCGAAACTACTTGGAACTCTTGTGTATATGAACGTGTCCGCGCCTTTGTACTCTGGTACCTTCGCCGCTACAAACCAACCAACCATCGTGTCCGTGCACATCAGAGTCGCAAAGAATGGAGAATAGGCAGGCTTTGTCGTGTGTGCAGCCGTAGCTCAGTTGGCAGATCGTTCGCTTAGTGTGTGAAAGGTCTCGGGTTCAAGCCCCGGCGCCTACATGTTTTGTGGTCAGTGCATGGTAAGTGCTGGTCGCGGCGAACCTAAAGGCACGCAAGAAGTTGCAAAACCAGCGTCACAGACTGATATGATGTGTACTGACATAAGGAGAGCAAGATGTAAGTGTGGGGACCGGCTGTTATCGAGGTGTCATCGAGTGCAGATCTGTCTAAGGTATCAAGGCTTAACGTCATTGAAGTCTAGAGAGTGGACAACACGTTCGTCATACTCAGAGCGATGTCCGAACTCTATTTTCGACGTTATGCGTGCCACTTTCATTGTGGCCAACTACGATTCGATACAGAATGCACGAAACCTGAAAGACACCCTCACTGATACATAGAGAGTAGGATTTGTCTGCGGAATAATGGGAGTGCAAGGGTCTGTGACGTTGATATGGCTGTATGTAGCACCATTAGTCACCGGGGGGGTGGGCGTAGCTCAAGTGGTAGAGCGCTCGGTTGGCGTGCGAGAGGTACTGGGATCGATACCCAGCGCCTCCAGAATTTTTAACACACCTACATTCGCACCTTGCCATGCAAGTGGAATAATTCACAACTAGCAGAGGTGTCTAGGCAGATACAAGCAAACGATTAGCATCCACAATTGGCAAGCGTGCTTTTATTCGTGCGCAGGAAGCACCCTCCTCCCACACCTACACTTAATTTAGAAACAGTACAAGTGTTCCCATAATATTCTCAAGCCTACGTCGGAAAGATATGCCTTTTGCCGAGTTCACGTAAATCCCACTGCACGTTCCCATTCTTTGCGTGCAGTCGGCTGCTACTGGTGTTGCTGGTTGTGACTGCTGATAACAGATGCCGTAGCAATCAATTCATGGAGTGAATTGTATGTTTTGAGATAGTCTGTCTCTGACAAGCAAGCGCAGGTGATATAGGTGCGAACACAGGAAGCTAGGAGCCCCTCGCTGCCTGCAGACACAGAGCAGCCACACTGAGAGAGCGGCCTAAGTCGTAGGCGAAATGTGCTCATTCGCTTTGGTGCGACGTGGAACTATAAATAAGGCTGCCACTAGCGTGAGCGTTGCGTGAGCGTCGGAAAAGTCGGCTGCATGGGTGATTGCCAAGTTTGGGGAGCGTTTCGGAGTATGATCAGTGCAATGGAGACGCGGAAACTTGTTGTGGCCCAGTGTTTTGCAGTTGGACGACAAGAGTAGTACACAGTAGCAAAGAGCGAGGCACTGAGATGGCATGAACAATGGAGTGCACAATGGGGCTCGAGATGTGCTTGTTATCTCAGGTGCTGTGTGATTGTCGACAAGGAGTGAAATGGACCAATTTGTGACCGCCCTTTCAATTTAAGACGTTAAAAACAGACGGAATTTGCATTCGTAATACCAGAGCATCGAAACTACTTGGAACTCTTGTGTATATGAACGTGTCCGCGCCTTTGTACTCTGGTACCTTCGCCGCTACAAACCAACCAACCATCGTGTCCGTGCACATCAGAGTCGCAAAGAATGGAGAATAGGCAGGCTTTGTCGTGTGTGCAGCCGTAGCTCAGTTGGCAGATCGTTCGCTTAGTGTGTGAAAGGTCACGGGTTTAAGCCCCGGCGCCTACATGTTTTGTGGTCAGTGCATGGTAAGTGCTGGTCGCGGCGAACCTAAAGGCACGCAAGTAGTTGCAAAACCAGCGTCACAGACTGATATGATGTGTACTGACATAAGGAGAGCAAGATGTAAGTGTGGGGACCGGCTGTTATCGAGGTGTCATCGAGTGCAGATCTGTCTAAGGTATCAAGGCTTAACGTCATTGAAGTCTAGAGAGTGGACAACACGTTCGTCATACTCAGAGCGATGTCCGAACTCTATTTTCGACGTTATGCATGCCACTTTCATTGTGGCCAACTACGATTCGATACAGAATGCACGAAACCTGAAAGACACCCTCACTGATACATAGATAGTAGGATTTGTCTGCGGAATAATGGGAGTGCAAGGGTCTGTGACGTTGATATGGCTGTATGAAGCACTATTAGTCACCTGGGGGGTGGGCGTAGCTCAAGTGGTAGAGCGCTCGGTTGGCGTGCGAGAGGTACTGGGATCGATACCCAGCGCCTCCAGAATTTTTAACACACCTACATTCGCACCTTGCCATGCAAGTGGAATAATTCACAACTAGCAGAGGTGTCTAGGCAGATACAAGCGAACGATTAGCATCCACAATTGGCAAGCGTGCTTTTATTCGTGCGCAGGAAGCACCCTCCTCCCACACCTACACTTAATTTAGAAACAGTACAAGTGTTCCCATAATATTCTCAAGCCTACGTCGGAAAGATATGCCTTTTGCCGAGTTCACGTAAATCCCACTGCACGTTCCCATTCTTTGCGTGCAGTCGGCTGCTACTGGTGTTGCTGGTTGTGACTGCTGATAACAGATGCCGTAGCAATCAATACATGGAGTGAATTGTATGTTTTGAGATAGTCTGTCTCTGACAAGCAAGCGCAGGTGATATAGGTGCGAACACAGGAAGCTTGCAGCCCCTCGCTGCCTGCAGACACAGAGCAGCCACACTGAGAGAGCGGCCGAAGCCGAAGGCGAAATGTGCTCATTCGCTTTAGTGCGACGTGGAACTATAAATAAGGCTGCCACTAGCGTGAGCGTCGTGTAAAGTCGGAAAAGTCGGCTGCATGGGTGATTGCCAAGTTTGGGGAGCGTTTCGGAGTATGATCAGTGCAATGGAGACGCGGAAACTTGTTGTGGCCCAGTGTTTTGCAGTTGGACGACAAGAGTGGTACACAGTAGCAAAGAGCGAGGCACTGAGATGGCATGAACAATGGAGTGCACAATGGGGCTCGAGATGTGCTTGTTATCTCAGGTGCTGTGTGATTGTCGACAAGGAGTGAAATGGACCAATTTGTGACCGCCCTTTCAATTTAAGACGTTAAAAACAGACGGAATTTGCATTCGTAATACCAGAGCATCGAAACTACTTGGAACTCTTGTGTATATGAACGTGTCCGCGCCTTTGTACTCTGGTACCTTCGCCGCTACAAACCAACCAACCATCGTGTCCGTGCACATCAGAGTCGCAAAGAATGGAGAATAGGCAGGCTTTGTCGTGTGTGCAGCCGTAGCTCAGTTGGCAGATCGTTCGCTTAGTGTGTGAAAGGTCACGGGTTTAAGCCCCGGCGCCTACATGTTTTGTGGTCAGTGCATGGTAAGTGCTGGTCGCGGCGAACCTAAAGGCACGCAAGTAGTTGCAAAACCAGCGTCACAGACTGATATGATGTGTACTGACATAAGGAGAGCAAGATGTAAGTGTGGGGACCGGCTGTTATCGAGGTGTCATCGAGTGCAGATCTGTCTAAGGTATCAAGGCTTAACGTCATTGAAGTCTAGAGAGTGGACAACACGTTCGTCATACTCAGAGCGATGTCCGAACTCTATTTTCGACGTTATGCGTGCCACTTTCATTGTGGCCAACTACGATTCGATACAGAATGCACGAAACCTGAAAGACACCCTCACTGATACATAGATAGTAGGATTTGTCTGCGGAATAATGGGAGTGCAAGGGTCTGTGACGTTGATATGGCTGTATGAAGCACTATTAGTCACCTGGGGGGTGGGCGTAGCTCAAGTGGTAGAGCGCTCGGTTGGCGTGCGAGAGGTACTGGGATCGATACCCAGCGCCTCCAGAATTTTTAACACACCTACATTCGCACCTTGCCATGCAAGTGGAATAATTCACAACTAGCAGAGGTGTCTAGGCAGATACAAGCGAACGATTAGCATCCACAATTGGCAAGCGTGCTTTTATTCGTGCGCAGGAAGCACCCTCCTCCCACACCTACACTTAATTTAGAAACAGTACAAGTGTTCCCATAATATTCTCAAGCCTACGTCGGAAAGATATGCCTTTTGCCGAGTTCACGTAAATCCCACTGCACGTTCCCATTCTTTGCGTGCAGTCGGCTGCTACTGGTGTTGCTGGTTGTGACTGCTGATAACAGATGCCGTAGCAATCAATACATGGAGTGAATTGTATGTTTTGAGATAGTCTGTCTCTGACAAGCAAGCGCAGGTGATATAGGTGCGAACACAGGAAGCTTGCAGCCCCTCGCTGCCTGCAGACACAGAGCAGCCACACTGAGAGAGCGGCCTAAGCCGAAGGCGAAATGTGCTCATTCGCTTTAGTGCGACGTGGAACTATAAATAAGGCTGCCACTAGCGTGAGCGTCGTGTAAAGTCGGAAAAGTCGGCTGCATGGGTGATTGCCAAGTTTGGGGAGCGTTTCGGAGTATGATCAGTGCAATGGAGACGCGGAAACTTGTTGTGGCCCAGTGTTTTGCAGTTGGACGACAAGAGTGGTACACAGTAGCAAAGAGCGAGGCACTGAGATGGCATGAACAATGGAGTGCACAATGGGGCTCGAGATGTGCTTGTTATCTCAGGTGCTGTGTGATTGTCGACAAGGAGTGAAATGGACCAATTTGTGACCGCCCTTTCAATTTAAGACGTTAAAAACAGACGGAATTTGCATTCGTAATACCAGAGCATCGAAACTACTTGGAACTCTTGTGTATATGAACGTGTCCGCGCCTTTGTACTCTGGTACCTTCGCCGCTACAAACCAACCAACCATCGTGTCCGTGCACATCAGAGTCGCAAAGAATGGAGAATAGGCAGGCTTTGTCGTGTGTGCAGCCGTAGCTCAGTTGGCAGATCGTTCGCTTAGTGTGTGAAAGGTCTCGGGTTCAAGCCCCGGCGCCTACATGTTTTGTGGTCAGTGCATGGTAAGTGCTGGTCGCGGCGAACCTAAAGGCACGTAAGAAGTTGCAAAACCAGCGTCATAGACTGATATGATGTGTACTGACATAAGGAGAGCAAGATGTAAGTGTGGGGACCGGCTGTTATCGAGGTGTCATCGAGTGCAGATCTGTCTAAGGTATCAAGGCTTAACGTCATTGAAGTCTAGAGAGTGGACAACACGTTCGTCATACTCAGAGCGATGTCCGAACTCTATTTTCGACGTTATGCGTGCCACTTTCATTGTGGCCAACTACGATTCGATACAGAATGCACGAAACCTGAAAGACACCCTCACTGATACATAGAGAGTAGGATTTGTCTGCGGAATAATGGGAGTGCAAGGGTCTGTGACGTTGATATGGCTGTATGTAGCACTATTAGTCACCGGGGGGGTGGGCGTAGCTCAAGTGGTAGAGCGCTCGGTTGGCGTGCGAGAGGTACTGGGATCGATACCCAGCGCCTCCAGAATTTTTAACACACCTACATTCGCACCTTGCCATGCAAGTGGAATAATTCACAACTAGCAGAGGTGTCTAGGCAGATACAAGCGAACGATTAGCATCCACAATTGGCAAGCGTGCTTTTATTCGTGCGCAGGAAGCACCCTCCTCCCACACCTACACTTAATTTAGAAACAGTACAAGTGTTCCCATAATATTCTCAAGCCTACGTCGGAAAGATATGCCTTTTGCCGAGTTCACGTAAATCCCACTGCACGTTCCCATTCTTTGCGTGCAGTCGGCTGCTACTGGTGTTGCTGGTTGTGACTGCTGATAACAGATGCCGTAGCAATCAATTCATGGAGTGAATTGTATGTTTTGAGATAGTCTGTCTCTGACAAGCAAGCGCAGGTGATATAGGTGCGAACACAGGAAGCTTGCAGCCCCTCGCTGCCTGCAGACACAGAGCAGCCACACTGAGAGAGCGGCCTAAGCCGAAGGCGAAATGTGCTCATTCGCTTTGGTGCGACGTGGAACTATAAATAAGGCTGCCACTAGCGTGAGCGTTGCGTGAGCGTCGGAAAAGTCGGCTGCATGGGTGATTGCCAAGTTTGGGGAGCGTTTCGGAGTATGATCAGTGCAATGGAGACGCGGAAACTTGTTGTGGCCCGGTGTTTTGCAGTTGGACGACAAGAGTGGTACACAGTAGCAAAGAGCGAGGCACTGAGATGGCATGAACAATGGAGTGCACAATGGGGCTCGAGATGTGCTTGTTATCTCAGGTGCTGTGTGATTGTCGACAAGGAGTGAAATGGACCAATTTGTGACCGCCCTTTCAATTTAAGACGTTAAAAACAGACGCAATTTGCATTCGTAATACCAGAGCATCGAAACTACTTGGAACTCTTGTGTATATGAACGTGTCCGCGCCTTTGTACTCTGGTACCTTCGCCGCTACAAACCAACCAACCATCGTGTCCGTGCACATCAGAGTCGCAAAGAATGGAGAATAGGCAGGCTTTGTCGTGTGTGCAGCCGTAGCTCAGTTGGCAGATCGTTCGCTTAGTGTGTGAAAGGTCTCGGGTTCAAGCCCCGGCGCCTACATGTTTTGTGGTCAGTGCATGGTAAGTGCTGGTCGCGGCGAACCTAAAGGCACGCAAGAAGTTGCAAAACCAGCGTCACAGACTGATATGATGTGTACTGACATAAGGAGAGCAAGATGTAAGTGTGGGGACCGGCTGTTATCGAGGTGTCATCGAGTGCAGATCTGTCTAAGGTATCAAGGCTTAACGTCATTGAAGTCTAGAGAGTGGACAACACGTTCGTCATACTCAGAGCGATGTCCGAACTCTATTTTCGACGTTATGCGTGCCACTTTCATTGTGGCCAACTACGATTCGATACAGAATGCACGAAACCTGAAAGACACCCTCACTGATACATAGAGAGTAGGATTTGTCTGCGGAATAATGGGAGTGCAAGGGTCTGTGACGTTGATATGGCTGTATGTAGCACCATTAGTCACCGGGGGGGTGGGCGTAGCTCAAGTGGTAGAGCGCTCGGTTGGCGTTCGAGAGGTACTGGGATCGATACCCAGCGCCTCCAGAATTTTTAACACACCTACATTCGCACCTTGCCATGCAAGTGGAATAATTCACAACTAGCAGAGGTGTCTAGGCAGATACAAGCAAACGATTAGCATCCACAATTGGCAAGCGTGCTTTTATTCGTGCGCAGGAAGCACCCTCCTCCCACACCTACACTTAATTTAGAAACAGTACAAGTGTTCCCATAATATTCTCAAGCCTACGTCGGAAAGATATGCCTTTTGCCGAGTTCACGTAAATCCCACTGCACGTTCCCATTCTTTGCGTGCAGTCGGCTGCTACTGGTGTTGCTGGTTGTGACTGCTGATAACAGATGCCGTAGCAATCAATTCATGGAGTGAATTGTATGTTTTGAGATAGTCTGTCTCTGACAAGCAAGCGCAGGTGATATAGGTGCGAACACAGGAAGCTAGGAGCCCCTCGCTGCCTGCAGACACAGAGCAGCCACACTGAGAGAGCGGCCTAAGCCGAAGGCGAAATGTGCTCATTCGCTTTAGTGCGACGTGGAACTATAAATAAGGCTGCCACTAGCGTGAGCGTCGTGTAAAGTCGGAAAAGTCGGCTGCATGGGTGATTGCCAAGTTTGGGGAGCGTTTCGGAGTATGATCAGTGCAATGGAGACGCGGAAACTTGTTGTGGCCCAGTGTTTTGCAGTTGGACGACAAGAGTGGTACACAGTAGCAAAGAGCGAGGCACTGAGATGGCATGAACAATGGAGTGCACAATGGGGCTCGAGATGTGCTTGTTATCTCAGGTGCTGTGTGATTGTCGACAAGGAGTGAAATGGACCAATTTGTGACCGCCCTTTCAATTTAAGACGTTAAAAACAGACGGAATTTGCATTCGTAATACCAGAGCATCGAAACTACTTGGAACTCTTGTGTATATGAACGTGTCCGCGCCTTTGTACTCTGGTACCTTCGCCGCTACAAACCAACCAACCATCGTGTCCGTGCACATCAGAGTCGCAAAGAATGGAGAATAGGCAGGCTTTGTCGTGTGTGCAGCCGTAGCTCAGTTGGCAGATCGTTCGCTTAGTGTGTGAAAGGTCTCGGGTTCAAGCCCCGGCGCCTACATGTTTTGTGGTCAGTGCATGGTAAGTGTTGGTCGCGACGAACCTAAAGGCACGCAAGAAGTTGCAAAACCAGCGTCACAGACTGATATGATGTGTACTGACATAAGGAGAGCAAGATGTAAGTGTGGGGACCGGCTGTTATCGTGGTGTCATCGAGTGCAGATCTGTCTAAGGTATCAAGGCTTAACGTCATTGAAGTCTAGAGAGTGGACAACACGTTCGTCATACTCAGAGCGATGTCCGAACTCTATTTTCGACGTTATGCGTGCCACTTTCATTGTGGCCAACTACGATTCGATACAGAATGCACGAAACCTGAAAGACACCCTCACTGATACATAGAGAGTAGGATTTGTCTGCGGAATAATGGGAGTGCAAGGGTCTGTGACGTTGATATGGCTGTATGTAGCACTATTAGTCACCGGGGGGGTGGGCGTAGCTCAGGTGGTAGAGCGCTCGGTTGGCGTTCGAGAGGTACTGGGATCGATACCCAGCACCTCCAGAATTTTTAACACACCTACATTCGCACCTTGCCATGCAAGTGGAATAATTCACAACTAGCAGAGGTGTCTAGGCAGATACAAGCAAACGATTAGCATCCACAATTGGCAAGCGTGCTTTTATTCGTGCGCAGGAAGCACCCTCCTCCCACACCTACACTTAATTTAGAAACAGTACAAGTGTTCCCATAATATTCTCAAGCCTACGTCGGAAAGATATGCCTTTTGCCGAGTTCACGTAAATCCCACTGCACGTTCCCATTCTTTGCGTGCAGTCGGCTGCTACTGGTGTTGCTGGTTGTGACTGCTGATAACAGATGCCGTAGCAATCAATTCATGGAGTGAATTGTATGTTTTGAGATAGTCTGTCTCTGACAAGCAAGCGCAGGTGATATAGGTGCGAACACAGGAAGCTAGGAGCCCCTCGCTGCCTGCAGACACAGAGCAGCCACACTGAGAGAGCGGCCTAAGCCGTAGGCGAAATGTGCTCATTCGCTTTGGTGCGACGTGGAACTATAAATAAGGCTGCCACTAGCGTGAGCGTTGCGTGAGCGTCGGAAAAGTCGGCTGCATGGGTGATTGCCAAGTTTGGGGAGCGTTTCGGAGTATGATCAGTGCAATGGAGACGCGGAAACTTGTTGTGGCCCAGTGTTTTGCAGTTGGACGACAAGAGTGGTACACAGTAGCAAAGAGCGAGGCACTGAGATGGCATGAACAATGGAGTGCACAATGGGGCTCGAGATGTGCTTGTTATCTCAGGTGCTGTGTGATTGTCGACAAGGAGTGAAATGGACCAATTTGTGACCGCCCTTTCAATTTAAGACGTTAAAAACAGACGGAATTTGCATTCGTAATACCAGAGCATCGAAACTACTTGGAACTCTTGTGTATATGAACGTGTCCGCGCCTTTGTACTCTGGTACCTTCGCCGCTACAAACCAACCAACCATCGTGTCCGTGCACATCAGAGTCGCAAAGAATGGAGAATAGGCAGGCTTTGTCGTGTGTGCAGCCGTAGCTCAGTTGGCAGATCGTTCGCTTAGTGTGTGAAAGGTCACGGGTTTAAGCCCCGGCGCCTACATGTTTTGTGGTCAGTGCATGGTAAGTGCTGGTCGCGGCGAACCTAAAGGCACGCAAGTAGTTGCAAAACCAGCGTCACAGACTGATATGATGTGTACTGACATAAGGAGAGCAAGATGTAAGTGTGGGGACCGGCTGTTATCGAGGTGTCATCGAGTGCAGATCTGTCTAAGGTATCAAGGCTTAACGTCATTGAAGTCTAGAGAGTGGACAACACGTTCGTCATACTCAGAGCGATGTCCGAACTCTATTTTCGACGTTATGCGTGCCACTTTCATTGTGGCCAACTACGATTCGATACAGAATGCACGAAACCTGAAAGACACCCTCACTGATACATAGATAGTAGGATTTGTCTGCGGAATAATGGGAGTGCAAGGGTCTGTGACGTTGATATGGCTGTATGAAGCACTATTAGTCACCGGGGGGGTGGGCGTAGCTCAAGTGGTAGAGCGCTCGGTTGGCGTGCGAGAGGTACTGGGATCGATACCCAGCGCCTCCAGAATTTTTAACACACCTACATTCGCACCTTGCCATGCAAGTGGAATAATTCACAACTAGCAGAGGTGTCTAGGCAGATACAAGCGAACGATTAGCATCCACAATTGGCAAGCGTGCTTTTATTCGTGCGCAGGAAGCACCCTCCTCCCACACCTACACTTAATTTAGAAACAGTACAAGTGTTCCCATAATATTCTCAAGCCTACGTCGGAAAGATATGCCTTTTGCCGAGTTCACGTAAATCCCACTGCACGTTCCCATTCTTTGCGTGCAGTCGGCTGCTACTGGTGTTGCTGGTTGTGACTGCTGATAACAGATGCCGTAGCAATCAATACATGGAGTGAATTGTATGTTTTGAGATAGTCTGTCTCTGACAAGCAAGCGCAGGTGATATAGGTGCGAACACAGGAAGCTTGCAGCCCCTCGCTGCCTGCAGACACAGAGCAGCCACACTGAGAGAGCGGCCTAAGCCGAAGGCGAAATGTGCTCATTCGCTTTAGTGCGACGTGGAACTATAAATAAGGCTGCCACTAGCGTGAGCGTTGCGTGAGCGTCGTGTAAAGTCGGAAAAGTCGGCTGCATGGGTGATTGCCAAGTTTGGGGAGCGTTTCGGAGTATGATCAGTGCAATGGAGACGCGGAAACTTGTTGTGGCCCAGTGTTTTGCAGTTGGACGACAAGAGTGGTACACAGTAGCAAAGAGCGAGGCACTGAGATGGCATGAACAATGGAGTGCACAATGGGACTCGAGATGTGCTTGTTATCTCAGGTGCTGTGTGATTGTCGACAAGGAGTGAAATGGACCAATTTGTGACCGCCCTTTCAATTTAAGACGTTAAAAACAGACGGAATTTGCATTCGTAATACCAGAGCATCGAAACTACTTGGAACTCTTGTGTATATGAACGTGTCCGCGCCTTTGTACTCTGGTACCTTCGCCGCTACAAACCAACCAACTATCGTGTCCGTGCACATCAGAGTCGCAAAGAATGGAGAATAGGCAGGCTTTGTCGTGTGTGCAGCCGTAGCTCAGTTGGCAGATCGTTCGCTTAGTGTGTGAAAGGTCTCGGGTTCAAGCCCCGGCGCCTACATGTTTTGTGGTCAGTGCATGGTAAGTGCTGGTCGCGGCGAACCTAAAGGCACGTAAGAAGTTGCAAAACCAGCGTCACAGACTGATATGATGTGTACTGACATAAGGAGAGCAAGATGTAAGTGTGGGGACCGGCTGTTATCGAGGTGTCATCGAGTGCAGATCTGTCTAAGGTATCAAGGCTTAACGTCATTGAAGTCTAGAGAGTGGACAACACGTTCGTCATACTCTGAGCGATGTCCGAACTATATTTTCGACGTTATGCGTGCCACTTTCATTGTGGCCAACTACGATTCGATACAGAATGCACGAAACCTGAAAGACACCCTCACTGATACATAGAGAGTAGGATTTGTCTGCGGAATAATGGGAGTGCAAGGGTCTGTGACGTTGATATGGCTGTATGTAGCACTACTAGTCACCGGGGGGGTGGGCGTAGCTCAGGTGGTAGAGCGCTCGGTTGGCGTGCGAGAGGTACTGGGATCGATACCCAGCGCCTCCAGAATTTTTAACACACCTACATTCGCACCTTGCCATGCAAGTGGAATAATTCACAACTAGCAGAGGTGTCTAGGCAGATACAAGCGAACGATTAGCATCCACAATTGGCAAGCGTGCTTTTATTCGTGCGCAGGAAGCACCCTCCTCCCACACCTACACTTAATTTAGAAACAGTACAAGTGTTCCCATAATATTCTCAAGCCTACGTCGGAAAGATATGCCTTTTGCCGAGTTCACGTAAATCCCACTGCACGTTCCCATTCTTTGCGTGCAGTCGGCTGCTACTGGTGTTGCTGGTTGTGACTGCTGATAACAGATGCCGTAGCAATCAATTCATGGAGTGAATTGTATGTTTTGAGATAGTCTGTCTCTGACAAGCAAGCGCAGGTGATATAGGTGCGAACACAGGAAGCTTGCAGCCCCTCGCTGCCTGCAGACACAGAGCAGCCACACTGAGAGAGCGGCCTAAGCCGTAGGCGAAATGGGCTCATTCGCTTTGGTGCGACGTGGAACTATAAATAAGGCTGCCACTAGCGTGAGCGTCGTGTAAAGTCGGAAAAGTCGGCTGCATGGGTGATTGCCAAGTTTGGGGAGCGTTTCGGAGTATGATCAGTGCAATGGAGACGCGGAAACTTGTTGTGGCCCAGTGTTTTGCAGTTGGACGACAAGAGTGGTACACAGTAGCAAAGAGCGAGGCACTGAGATGGCATGAACAATGGAGTGCACAATGGGGCTCGAGATGTGCTTGTTATCTCAGGTGCTGTGTGATTGTCGACAAGGAGTGAAATGGACCAATTTGTGACCGCCCTTTCAATTTAAGACGTTAAAAACAGACGGAATTTGCATTCGTAATACCAGAGCATCGAAACTACTTGGAACTCTTGTGTATATGAACGTGTCCGCGCCTTTGTACTCTGGTACCTTCGCCGCTACAAACCAACCAACCATCGTGTCCGTGCACATCAGAGTCGCAAAGAATGGAGAATAGGCAGGCTTTGTCATGTGTGCAGCCGTAGCTCAGTTGGCAGATCGTTCGCTTAGTGTGTGAAAGGTCTCGGGTTCAAGCCCCGGCGCCTACATGTTTTGTGGTCAGTGCATGGTAAGTGTTGGTCGCGACGAACCTAAAGGCACGCAAGAAGTTGCAAAACCAGCGTCACAGACTGATATGATGTGTACTGACATAAGGAGAGCAAGATGTAAGTGTGGGGACCGGCTGTTATCGTGGTGTCATCGAGTGCAGATCTGTCTAAGGTATCAAGGCTTAACGTCATTGAAGTCTAGAGAGTGGACAACACGTTCGTCATACTCAGAGCGATGTCCGAACTCTATTTTCGACGTTATGCGTGCCACTTTCATTGTGGCCAACTACGATTCGATACAGAATGCACGAAACCTGAAAGACACCCTCACTGATACATAGAGAGTAGGATTTGTCTGCGGAATAATGGGAGTGCAAGGGTCTGTGACGTTGATATGGCTGTATGTAGCACTATTAGTCACCGGGGGGGTGGGCGTAGCTCAGGTGGTAGAGCGCTCGGTTGGCGTGCGAGAGGTACTGGGATCGATACCCAGCGCCTCCAGAATTTTTAACACACCTACATTCGCACCTTGCCATGCAAGTGGAATAATTCACAACTAGCAGAGGTGTCTAGGCAGATACAAGCGAACGATTAGCATCCACAATTGGCAAGCGTGCTTTTATTCGTGCGCAGGAAGCACCCTCCTCCCACACCTACACTTAATTTAGAAACAGTACAAGTGTTCCCATAATATTCTCAAGCCTACGTCGGAAAGATATGCCTTTTGCCGAGTTCACGTAAATCCCACTGCACGTTCCCATTCTTTGCGTGCGGTCGGCTGCTACTGGTGTTGCTGGTTGTGACTGCTGATAACAGATGCCGTAGCAATCAATTCATGGAGTGAATTGTATGTTTTGAGATAGTCTGTCTCTGACAAGCAAGCGCAGGTGATATAGGTGCGAACACAGGAAGCTTGCAGACCCTCGCTGCCTGCAGACACAGAGCAGCCACACTGAGAGAGCGGCCTAAGCCGTAGGCGAAATGTGCTCATTCGCTTTGGTGCGACGTGGAACTATAAATAAGGCTGCCACTAGCGTGAGCGTCGTGTAAAGTCGGAAAAGTCGGCTGCATGGGTGATTGCCAAGTTTGGGGAGCGTTTCGGAGTATGATCAGTGCAATGGAGACGCGGAAACTTGTTGTGGCCCAGTGTTTTGCAGTTGGACGACAAGAGTGGTACACAGTAGCAAAGAGCGAGGCACTGAGATGGCATGAACAATGGAGTGCACAATGGGGCTCGAGATGTGCTTGTTATCTCAGGTGCTGTGTGATTGTCAACAAGGAGTGAAATGGACCAATTTGTGACCGCCCTTTCAATTTAAGACGTTAAAAACAGACGGAATTTGCATTCGTAATACCAGAGCATCGAAACTACTTGGAACTCTTGTGTATATGAACGTGTCCGCGCCTTTGTACTCTGGTACCTTCGCCGCTACAAACCAACCAACCATCGTGTCCGTGCACATCAGAGTCGCAAAGAATGGAGAATAGGCAGGCTTTGTCGTGTGTGCAGCCGTAGCTCAGTTGGCAGATCGTTCGCTTAGTGTGTGAAAGGTCTCGGGTTCAAGCCCCGGCGCCTACATGTTTTGTGGTCAGTGCATGGTAAGTGCTGGTCGCGGCGAACCTAAAGGCACGTAAGAAGTTGCAAAACCAGCGTCACAGACTGATATGATGTGTACTGACATAAGGAGAGCAAGATGTAAGTGTGGGGACCGGCTGTTATCGAGGTGTCATCGAGTGCAGATCTGTCTAAGGTATCAAGGCTTAACGTCATTGAAGTCTAGAGAGTGGACAACACGTTCGTCATACTCTGAGCGATGTCCGAACTCTATTTTCGACGTTATGCGTGCCACTTTCATTGTGGCCAACTACGATTCGATACAGAATGCACGAAACCTGAAAGACACCCTCACTGATACATAGAGAGTAGGATTTGTCTGCGGAATAATGGGAGTGCAAGGGTCTGTGACGTTGATATGGCTGTATGTAGCACTATTAGTCACCGGGGGGGTGGGCGTAGCTCAGGTGGTAGAGCGCTCGGTTGGCGTGCGAGAGGTACTGGGATCGATACCCAGCGCCTCCAGAATTTTTAACACACCTACATTCGCACCTTGCCATGCAAGTGGAATAATTCACAACTAGCAGAGGTGTCTAGGCAGATACAAGCGAACGATTAGCATCCACAATTGGCAAGCGTGCTTTTATTCGTGCGCAGGAAGCACCCTCCTCCCACACCTACACTTAATTTAGAAACAGTACAAGTGTTCCCATAATATTCTCAAGCCTACGTCGGAAAGATATGCCTTTTGCCGAGTTCACGTAAATCCCACTGCACGTTCCCATTCTTTGCGTGCAGTCGGCTGCTACTGGTGTTGCTGGTTGTGACTGCTGATAACAGATGCCGTAGCAATCAATTCATGGAGTGAATTGTATGTTTTGAGATAGTCTGTCTCTGACAAGCAAGCGCAGGTGATATAGGTGCGAACACAGGAAGCTTGCAGCCCCTCGCTGCCTGCAGACACAGAGCAGCCACACTGAGAGAGCGGCCTAAGCCGTAGGCGAAATGTGCTCATTCGCTTTGGTGCGACGTGGAACTATAAATAAGGCTGCCACTAGCGTGAGCGTCGTGTAAAGTCGGAAAAGTCGGCTGCATGGGTGATTGCCAAGTTTGGGGAGCGTTTCGGAGTATGATCAGTGCAATGGAGACGCGGAAACTTGTTGTGGCCCAGTGTTTTGCAGTTGGACGACAAGAGTGGTACACAGTAGCAAAGAGCGAGGCACTGAGATGGCATGAACAATGGAGTGCACAATGGGGCTCGAGATGTGCTTGTTATCTCAGGTGCTGTGTGATTGTCGACAAGGAGTGAAATGGACCAATTTGTGACCGCCCTTTCAATTTAAGACGTTAAAAACAGACGGAATTTGCATTCGTAATACCAGAGCATCGAAACTACTTGGAACTCTTGTGTATATGAACGTGTCCGCGCCTTTGTACTCTGGTACCTTCGCCGCTACAAACCAACCAACCATCGTGTCCGTGCACATCAGAGTCGCAAAGAATGGAGAATAGGCAGGCTTTGTCGTGTGTGCAGCCGTAGCTCAGTTGGCAGATCGTTCGCTTAGTGTGTGAAAGGTCTCGGGTTCAAGCCCCGGCGCCTACATGTTTTGTGGTCAGTGCATGGTAAGTGCTGGTCGCGACGAACCTAAAGGCACGCAAGAAGTTGCAAAACCAGCGTCACAGACTGATATGATGTGTACTGACATAAGGAGAGCAAGATGTAAGTGTGGGGACCGGCTGTTATCGAGGTGTCATCGAGTGCAGATCTGTCTAAGGTATCAAGGCTTAACGTCATTGAAGTCTAGAGAGTGGACAACACGTTCGTCATACTCAGAGCGATGTCCGAACTCTATTTTCGACGTTATGCGTGCCACTTTCATTGTGGCCAACTACGATTCGATACAGAATGCACGAAACCTGAAAGACACCCTCACTGATACATAGAGAGTAGGATTTGTCTGCGGAATAATGGGAGTGCAAGGGTCTGTGACGTTGATATGGCTGTATGTAGCACTATTAGTCACTGGGGGGGTGGGCGTAGCTCAGGTGGTAGAGCGCTCGGTTGGCGTGCGAGAGGTACTGGGATCGATACCCAGCGCCTCCAGAATTTTTAACACACCTACATTCGCACCTTGCCATGCAAGTGGAAAAATTCACAACTAGCAGAGGTGTCTAGGCAGATACAAGCGAACGATTAGCATCCACAATTGGCAAGCGTGCTTTTATTCGTGCGCAGGAAGCACCCTCCTCCCACACCTACACTTAATTTAGAAACAGTACAAGTGTTCCCATAATATTCTCAAGCCTACGTCGGAAAGATATGCCTTTTGCCGAGTTCACGTAAATCCCACTGCACGTTCCCATTCTTTGCGTGCAGTCGGCTGCTACTGGTGTTGCTGGTTGTGACTGCTGATAACAGATGCCGTAGCAATCAATTCATGGAGTGAATTGTATGTTTTGAGATAGTCTGTCTCTGACAAGCAAGCGCAGGTGATATAGGTGCGAACACAGGAAGCTTGCAGCCCCTCGCTGCCTGCAGACACAGAGCAGCCACACTGAGAGAGCGGCCTAAGCCGTAGGCGAAATGTGCTCATTCGCTTTGGTGCGACGTGGAACTATAAATAAGGCTGCCACTAGCGTGAGCGTTGCGTGAGCGTCGGAAAAGTCGGCTGCATGGGTGATTGCCAAGTTTGGGGAGCGTTTCGGAGTATGATCAGTGCAATGGAGACGCGGAAACTTGTTGTGGCCCGGTGTTTTGCAGTTGGACGACAAGAGTGGTACACAGTAGCAAAGAGCGAGGCACTGAGATGGCATGAACAATGGAGTGCACAATGGGGCTCGAGATGTGCTTGTTATCTCAGGTGCTGTGTGATTGTCGACAAGGAGTGAAATGGACCAATTTGTGACCGCCCTTTCAATTTAAGACGTTAAAAACAGACGGAATTTGCATTCGTAATACCAGAGCATCGAAACTACTTGGAACTCTTGTGTATATGAACGTGTCCGCGCCTTTGTACTCTGGTACCTTCGCCGCTACAAACCAACCAACCATCGTGTCCGTGCACATCAGAGTCGCAAAGAATGGAGAATAGGCAGGCTTTGTCGTGTGTGCAGCCGTAGCTCAGTTGGCAGATCGTTCGCTTAGTGTGTGAAAGGTCTCGGGTTCAAGCCCCGGCGCCTACATGTTTTGTGGTCAGTGCATGGTAAGTGCTGGTCGCGGCGAACCTAAAGGCACGCAAGAAGTTGCAAAACCAGCGTCACAGACTGATGTGATGTGTACTGACATAAGGAGAGCAAGATGTAAGTGTGGGGACCGGCTGTTATCGAGGTGTCATCGAGTGCAGATCTGTCTAAGGTATCAAGGCTTAACGTCATTGAAGTCTAGAGAGTGGACAACACGTTCGTCATACTCAGAGCGATGTCCGAACTCTATTTTCGACGTTATGCGTGCCACTTTCATTGTGGCCAACTACGATTCGATACAGAATGCACGAAACCTGAAAGACACCCTCACTGATACATAGAGAGTAGGATTTGTCTGCGGAATAATGGGAGTGCAAGGGTCTGTGACGTTGATATGGCTGTATGCAGCACTATTAGTCACCGGGGGGGGTGGGCGTAGCTCAGGTGGTAGAGCGCTCGGTTGGCGTGCGAGAGGTACTGGGATCGATACCCAGCGCCTCCAGAATTTTTAACACACCTACATTCGCACCTTGCCATGCAAGTGGAATAATTCACAACTAGCAGAGGTGTCTAGGCAGATACAAGCGAACGATTAGCATCCACAATTGGCAAGCGTGCTTTTATTCGTGCGCAGGAAGCACCCTCCTCCCACACCTACACTTAATTTAGAAACAGTACAAGTGTTCCCATAATATTCTCAAGCCTACGTCGGAAAGATATGCCTTTTGCCGAGTTCACGTAAATCCCACTGCACGTTCCCATTCTTTGCGTGCAGTCGGCTGCTACTGGTGTTGCTGGTTGTGACTGCTGATAACAGATGCCGTAGCAATCAATTCATGGAGTGAATTGTATGTTTTGAGATAGTCTGTCTCTGACAAGCAAGCGCAGGTGATATAGGTGCGAACACAGGAAGCTTGCAGCCCCTCGCTGCCTGCAGACACAGAGCAGCCACACTGAGAGAGCGGCCTAAGCCGTAGGCGAAATGTGCTCATTCGCTTTGGTGCGACGTGGAACTATAAATAAGGCTGCCACTAGCGTGAGCGTTGCGTGAGCGTCGGAAAAGTCGGCTGCATGGGTGATTGCCAAGTTTGGGGAGCGTTTCGGAGTATGATCAGTGCAATGGAGACGCGGAAACTTGTTGTGGCCCAGTGTTTTGCAGTTGGACGACAAGAGTGGTACACAGTAGCAAAGAGCGAGGCACTGAGATGGCATGAACAATGGAGTGCACAATGGGGCTCGAGATGTGCTTGTTATCTCAGGTGCTGTGTGATTGTCGACAAGGAGTGAAATGGACCAATTTGTGACCGCCCTTTCAATTTAAGACGTTAAAAACAGACGGAATTTGCATTCGTAATACCAGAGCATCGAAACTACTTGGAACTCTTGTGTATATGAACGTGTCCGCGCCTTTGTACTCTGGTACCTTCGCCGCTACAAACCAACCAACCATCGTGTCCGTGCACATCAGAGTCGCAAAGAATGGAGAATAGGCAGGCTTTGTCGTGTGTGCAGCCGTAGCTCAGTTGGCAGATCGTTCGCTTAGTGTGTGAAAGGTCTCGGGTTCAAGCCCCGGCGCCTACATGTTTTGTGGTCAGTGCATGGTAAGTGCTGGTCGCGGCGAACCTAAAGGCACGCAAGAAGTTGCAAAACCAGCGTCACAGACTGATATGATGTGTACTGACATAAGGAGAGCAAGATGTAAGTGTGGGGACCGGCTGTTATCGAGGTGTCATCGAGTGCAGATCTGTCTAAGGTATCAAGGCTTAACGTCATTGAAGTCTAGAGAGTGGACAACACGTTCGTCATACTCAGAGCGATGTCCGAACTCTATTTTCGACGTTATGCGTGCCACTTTCATTGTGGCCAACTACGATTCGATACAGAATGCACGAAACCTGAAAGACACCCTCACTGATACATAGAGAGTAGGATTTGTCTGCGGAATAATGGGAGTGCAAGGGTCTGTGACGTTGATATGGCTGTATGTAGCACTATTAGTCACCGGGGGGTGGGCGTAGCTCAGGTGGTAGAGCGCTCGGTTGGCGTGCGAGAGGTACTGGGATCGATACCCAGCGCCTCCAGAATTTTTAACACACCTACATTCGCACCTTGCCATGCAAGTGGAATAATTCACAACTAGCAGAGGTGTCTAGGCAGATACAAGCGAACGATTAGCATCCACAATTGGCAAGCGTGCTTTTATTCGTGCGCAGGAAGCACCCTCCTCCCACACCTACACTTAATTTAGAAACAGTACAAGTGTTCCCATAATATTCTCAAGCCTACGTCGGAAAGATATGCCTTTGGCCGAGTTCACGTAAATCCCACTGCACGTTCCCATTCTTTGCGTGCAGTCGGCTGCTACTGGTGTTGCTGGTTGTGACTGCTGATAACAGATGCCGTAGCAATCAATTCATGGAGTGAATTGTATGTTTTGAGATAGTCTGTCTCTGACAAGCAAGCGCAGGTGATATAGGTGCGAACACAGGAAGCTTGCAGCCCCTCGCTGCCTGCAGACACAGAGCAGCCACACTGAGAGAGCGGCCTAAGCCGTAGGCGAAATGTGCTCATTCGCTTTGGTGCGACGTGGAACTATAAATAAGGCTGCCACTAGCGTGAGCGTTGCGTGAGCGTCGGAAAAGTCGGCTGCATGGGTGATTGCCAAGTTTGGGGAGCGTTTCGGAGTATGATCAGTGCAATGGAGACGCGGAAACTTGTTGTGGCCCAGTGTTTTGCAGTTGGACGACAAGATTGGTACACAGTAGCAAAGAGCGAGGCACTGAGATGGCATGAACAATGGAGTGCACAATGGGGCTCGAGATGTGCTTGTTATCTCAGGTGCTGTGTGATTGTCGACAAGGAGTGAAATGGACCAATTTTTGACCGCCCTTTCAATTTAAGACGTTAAAAACAGACGGAATTTGCATTCGTAATACCAGAGCATCGAAACTACTTGGAACTCTTGTGTATATGAACGTGTCCGCGCCTTTGTACTCTGGTACCTTCGCCGCTACAAACCAACCAACCATCGTGTCCGTGCACATCAGAGTCGCAAAGAATGGAGAATAGGCAGGCTTTGTCGTGTGTGCAGCCGTAGCTCAGTTGGCAGATCGTTCGCTTAGTGTGTGAAAGGTCTCGGGTTCAAGCCCCGGCGCCTACATGTTTTGTGGTCAGTGCATGGTAAGTGCTGGTCGCGGCGAACCTAAAGGCACGCAAGAAGTTGCAAAACCAGCGTCACAGACTGATATGATGTGTACTGACATAAGGAGAGCAAGATGTAAGTGTGGGGACCGGCTGTTATCGAGGTGTCATCGAGTGCAGATCTGTCTAAGGTATCAAGGCTTAACGTCATTGAAGTCTAGAGAGTGGACAACACGTTCGTCATACTCAGAGCGATGTCCGAACTCTATTTTCGACGTTATGCGTGCCACTTTCATTGTGGCCAACTACGATTCGATACAGAATGCACGAAACCTGAAAGACACCCTCACTGATACATAGAGAGTAGGATTTGTCTGCGGAATAATGGGAGTGCAAGGGTCTGTGACGTTGATATGGCTGTATGTAGCACTATTAGTCACCGGGGGGTGGGCGTAGCTCAGGTGGTAGAGCGCTCGGTTGGCGTGCGAGAGGTACTGGGATCGATACCCAGCGCCTCCAGAATTTTTAACACACCTACATTCGCACCTTGCCATGCAAGTGGAATAATTCACAACTAGCAGAGGTGTCTAGGCAGATACAAGCGAACGATTAGCATCCACAATTGGCAAGCGTGCTTTTATTCGTGCGCAGGAAGCACCCTCCTCCCACACCTACACTTAATTTAGAAACAGTACAAGTGTTCCCATAATATTCTCAAGCCTACGTCGGAAAGATATGCCTTTGGCCGAGTTCACGTAAATCCCACTGCACGTTCCCATTCTTTGCGTGCAGTCGGCTGCTACTGTGTTGCTGGTTGTGACTGCTGATAACAGATGCCGTAGCAATCAATTCATGGAGTGAATTGTATGTTTTGAGATAGTCTGTCTCTGACAAGCAAGCGCAGGTGATATAGGTGCGAACACAGGAAGCTTGCAGCCCCTCGCTGCCTGCAGACACAGAGCAGCCACACTGAGAGAGCGGCCTAAGCCGTAGGCGAAATGTGCTCATTCGCTTTGGTGCGACGTGGAACTATAAATAAGGCTGCCACTAGCGTGAGCGTTGCGTGAGCGTCGGAAAAGTCGGCTGCATGGGTGATTGCCAAGTTTGGGGAGCGTTTCGGAGTATGATCAGTGCAATGGAGACGCGGAAACTTGTTGTGGCCCAGTGTTTTGCAGTTGGACGACAAGAGTGGTACACAGTAGCAAAGAGCGAGGCACTGAGATGGCATGAACAATGGAGTGCACAATGGGGCTCGAGATGTGCTTGTTATCTCAGGTGCTGTGTGATTGTCGACAAGGAGTGAAATGGACCAATTTGTGACCGCCCTTTCAATTTAAGACGTTAAAAACAGACGGAATTTGCATTCGTAATACCAGAGCATCGAAACTACTTGGAACTCTTGTGTATATGAACGTGTCCGCGCCTTTGTACTCTGGTACCTTCGCCGCTACAAACCAACCAACCATCGTGTCCGTGCACATCAGAGTCGCAAAGAATGGAGAATAGGCAGGCTTTGTCGTGTGTGCAGCCGTAGCTCAGTTGGCAGATCTTTCGCTTAGTGTGTGAAAGGTCTCGGGTTCAAGCCCCGGCGCCTACATGTTTTGTGGTCAGTGCATGGTAAGTGCTGGTCGCGGCGAACCTAAAGGCACGCAAGAAGTTGCAAAACCAGCGTCACAGACTGATATGATGTGTACTGACATAAGGAGAGCAAGATGTAAGTGTGGGGACCGGCTGTTATCGAGGTGTCATCGAGTGCAGATCTGTCTAAGGTATCAAGGCTTAACGTCATTGAAGTCTAGAGAGTGGACAACACGTTCGTCATACTCAGAGCGATGTCCGAACTCTATTTTCGACGTTATGCGTGCCACTTTCATTGTGGCCAACTACGATTCGTTACAGAATGCACGAAACCTGAAAGACACCCTCACTGATACATAGAGAGTAGGATTTGTCTGCGGAATAATGGGAGTGCAAGGGTCTGTGACGTTGATATGGCTGTATGTAGCACTATTAGTCACCGGGGGGTGGGCGTAGCTCAGGTGGTAGAGCGCTCGGTTGGCGTGCGAGAGGTACTGGGATCGATACCCAGCGCCTCCAGAATTTTTAACACACCTACATTCGCACCTTGCCATGCAAGTGGAATAATTCACAACTAGCAGAGGTGTCTAGGCAGATACAAGCGAACGATTAGCATCCACAATTGGCAAGCGTGCTTTTATTCGTGCGCAGGAAGCACCCTCCTCCCACACCTACACTTAATTTAGAAGCAGTACAAGTGTTCCCATAATATTCTCAAGCCTACGTCGGAAAGATATGCCTTTTGCCGAGTTCACGTAAATCCCACTGCACGTTCCCATTCTTTGCGTGCAGTCGGCTGCTACTGGTGTTGCTGGTTGTGACTGCTGATAACAGATGCCGTAGCAATCAATTCATGGAGTGAATTGTATGTTTTGAGATAATCTGTCTCTGACAAGCAAGCGCAGGTAATATAGGTGCGAACACAGGAAGCTTGCAGCCCCTCGCTGCCTGCAGACACAGAGCAGCCACACTGAGAGAGCGGCCTAAGCCGTAGGCGAAATGTGCTCATTCGCTTTGGTGCGACGTGGAACTATAAATAAGGCTGCCACTAGCGTGAGCGTTGCGTGAGCGTCGGAAAAGTCGGCTGCATGGGTGATTGCCAAGTTTGGGGAGCGTTTCGGAGTATGATCAGTGCAATGGAGACGCGGAAACTTGTTGTGGCCCGGTGTTTTGCAGTTGGACGACAAGAGTGGTGCACAGTAGCAAAGAGCGAGGCACTGAGATGGCATGAACAATGGAGTGCACATTGGGGCTCGAGATGTGCTTGTTATCTCAGGTGCTGTGTGATTGTCGACAAGGAGTGAAATGGACCAATTTGTGACCGCCCTTTCAATTTAATACGTTAAAAACAGACGGAATTTGCATTCGTAATACCAGAGCATCGAAACTACTTGGAACTCTTGTGTATATGAACGTGTCCGCGCCTTTGTACTCTGGTACCTTCGCCGCTACAAACCAACCAACCATCGTGTCCGTGCACATCAGAGTCGCAAAGAATGGAGAATAGGCAGGCTTTGTCGTGTGTGCAGCCGTAGCTCAGTTGGCAGATCGTTCGCTTAGTGTGTGAAAGGTCTCGGGTTCAAGCCCCGGCGCCTACATGTTTTGTGGTCAGTGCATGGTAAGTGCTGGTCGCGGCGAACCTAAAGGCACGCAAGAAGTTGCAAAACCAGCGTCACAGACTGATATGATGTGTACTGACATAAGGAGAGCAAGATGTAAGTGTGGGGACCGGCTGTTATCGAGGTGTCATCGAGTGCAGATCTGTCTAAGGTATCAAGGCTTAACGTCATTGAAGTCTAGAGAGTGGACAACACGTTCGTCATACTCAGAGCGATGTCCGAACTCTATTTTCGACGTTATGCGTGCCACTTTCATTGTGGCCAACTACGATTCGATACAGAATGCACGAAACCTGAAAGACACCCTCACTGATACATAGAGAGTAGGATTTGTCTGCGGAATAATGGGAGTGCAAGGGTCTGTGACGTTGATATGGCTGTATGTAGCACTATTAGTCACCGGGGGGTGGGCGTAGCTCAGGTGGTAGAGCGCTCGGTTGGCGTGCGAGAGGTACTGGGATCGATACCCAGCGCCTCCAGAATTTTTAACACACCTACATTCGCACCTTGCCATGCAAGTGGAATAATTCACAACTAGCAGAGGTGTCTAGGCAGATACAAGCGAACGATTAGCATCCACAATTGGCAAGCGTGCTTTTATTCGTGCGCAGGAAGCACCCTCCTCCCACACCTACACTTAATTTAGAAACAGTACAAGTGTTCCCATAATATTCTCAAGCCTACGTCGGAAAGATATGCCTTTGGCCGAGTTCACGTAAATCCCACTGCACGTTCCCATTCTTTGCGTGCAGTCGGCTGCTACTGTGTTGCTGGTTGTGACTGCTGATAACAGATGCCGTAGCAATCAATTCATGGAGTGAATTGTATGTTTTGAGATAGTCTGTCTCTGACAAGCAAGCGCAGGTGATATAGGTGCGAACACAGGAAGCTTGCAGCCCCTCGCTGCCTGCAGACACAGAGCAGCCACACTGAGAGAGCGGCCTAAGCCGTAGGCGAAATGTGCTCATTCGCTTTGGTGCGACGTGGAACTATAAATAAGGCTGCCACTAGCGTGAGCGTTGCGTGAGCGTCGGAAAAGTCGGCTGCATGGGTGATTGCCAAGTTTGGGGAGCGTTTCGGAGTATGATCAGTGCAATGGAGACGCGGAAACTTGTTGTGGCCCAGTGTTTTGCAGTTGGACGACAAGAGTGGTACACAGTAGCAAAGAGCGAGGCACTGAGATGGCATGAACAATGGAGTGCACAATGGGGCTCGAGATGTGCTTGTTATCTCAGGTGCTGTGTGATTGTCGACAAGGAGTGAAATGGACCAATTTGTGACCGCCCTTTCAATTTAAGACGTTAAAAACAGACGGAATTTGCATTCGTAATACCAGAGCATCGAAACTACTTGGAACTCTTGTGTATATGAACGTGTCCGCGCCTTTGTACTCTGGTACCTTCGCCGCTACAAACCAACCAACCATCGTGTCCGTGCACATCAGAGTCGCAAAGAATGGAGAATAGGCAGGCTTTGTCGTGTGTGCAGCCGTAGCTCAGTTGGCAGATCTTTCGCTTAGTGTGTGAAAGGTCTCGGGTTCAAGCCCCGGCGCCTACATGTTTTGTGGTCAGTGCATGGTAAGTGCTGGTCGCGGCGAACCTAAAGGCACGCAAGAAGTTGCAAAACCAGCGTCACAGACTGATATGATGTGTACTGACATAAGGAGAGCAAGATGTAAGTGTGGGGACCGGCTGTTATCGAGGTGTCATCGAGTGCAGATCTGTCTAAGGTATCAAGGCTTAACGTCATTGAAGTCTAGAGAGTGGACAACACGTTCGTCATACTCAGAGCGATGTCCGAACTCTATTTTCGACGTTATGCGTGCCACTTTCATTGTGGCCAACTACGATTCGTTACAGAATGCACGAAACCTGAAAGACACCCTCACTGATACATAGAGAGTAGGATTTGTCTGCGGAATAATGGGAGTGCAAGGGTCTGTGACGTTGATATGGCTGTATGTAGCACTATTAGTCACCGGGGGGTGGGCGTAGCTCAGGTGGTAGAGCGCTCGGTTGGCGTGCGAGAGGTACTGGGATCGATACCCAGCGCCTCCAGAATTTTTAACACACCTACATTCGCACCTTGCCATGCAAGTGGAATAATTCACAACTAGCAGAGGTGTCTAGGCAGATACAAGCGAACGATTAGCATCCACAATTGGCAAGCGTGCTTTTATTCGTGCGCAGGAAGCACCCTCCTCCCACACCTACACTTAATTTAGAAGCAGTACAAGTGTTCCCATAATATTCTCAAGCCTACGTCGGAAAGATATGCCTTTTGCCGAGTTCACGTAAATCCCACTGCACGTTCCCATTCTTTGCGTGCAGTCGGCTGCTACTGGTGTTGCTGGTTGTGACTGCTGATAACAGATGCCGTAGCAATCAATTCATGGAGTGAATTGTATGTTTTGAGATAATCTGTCTCTGACAAGCAAGCGCAGGTAATATAGGTGCGAACACAGGAAGCTTGCAGCCCCTCGCTGCCTGCAGACACAGAGCAGCCACACTGAGAGAGCGGCCTAAGCCGTAGGCGAAATGTGCTCATTCGCTTTGGTGCGACGTGGAACTATAAATAAGGCTGCCACTAGCGTGAGCGTTGCGTGAGCGTCGGAAAAGTCGGCTGCATGGGTGATTGCCAAGTTTGGGGAGCGTTTCGGAGTATGATCAGTGCAATGGAGACGCGGAAACTTGTTGTGGCCCGGTGTTTTGCAGTTGGACGACAAGAGTGGTGCACAGTAGCAAAGAGCGAGGCACTGAGATGGCATGAACAATGGAGTGCACATTGGGGCTCGAGATGTGCTTGTTATCTCAGGTGCTGTGTGATTGTCGACAAGGAGTGAAATGGACCAATTTGTGACCGCCCTTTCAATTTAATACGTTAAAAACAGACGGAATTTGCATTCGTAATACCAGAGCATCGAAACTACTTGGAACTCTTGTGTATATGAACGTGTCCGCGCCTTTGTACTCTGGTACCTTCGCCGCTACAAACCAACCAACCATCGTGTCCGTGCACATCAGAGTCGCAAAGAATGGAGAATAGGCAGGCTTTGTCGTGTGTGCAGCCGTAGCTCAGTTGGCAGATCGTTCGCTTAGTGTGTGAAAGGTCTCGGGTTCAAGCCCCGGCGCCTACATGTTTTGTGGTCAGTGCATGGTAAGTGCTGGTCGCGGCGAACCTAAAGGCACGCAAGAAGTTGCAAAACCAGCGTCACAGACTGATATGATGTGTACTGACATAAGGAGAGCAAGATGTAAGTGTGGGGACCGGCTGTTATCGAGGTGTCATCGAGTGCAGATCTGTCTAAGGTATCAAGGCTTAACGTCATTGAAGTCTAGAGAGTGGACAACACGTTCGTCATACTCAGAGCGATGTCCGAACTCTATTTTCGACGTTATGCGTGCCACTTTCATTGTGGCCAACTACGATTCGATACAGAATGCACGAAACCTGAAAGACACCCTCACTGATACATAGAGAGTAGGATTTGTCTGCGGAATAATGGGAGTGCAAGGGTCTGTGACGTTGATATGGCTGTATGTAGCACTATTAGTCACCGGGGGGGTGGGCGTAGCTCAGGTGGTAGAGCGCTCGGTTGGCGTGCGAGAGGTACTGGGATCGATACCCAGCGCCTCCAGAATTTTTAACACACCTACATTCGCACCGTGCCATGCAAGTGGAAAAATTCACAACTAGCAGAGGTGTCTAGGCAGATACAAGCGAACGATTAGCATCCACAATTGGCAAGCGTGCTTTTATTCGTGCGCAGGAAGCACCCTCCTCCCACACCTACACTTAATTTAGAAACAGTACAAGTGTTCCCATAATATTCTCAAGCCTACGTCGGAAAGATATGCCTTTTGCCGAGTTCACGTAAATCCCACTGCACGTTCCCATTCTTTGCGTGCAGTCGGCTGCTACTGGTGTTGCTGGTTGTGACTGCTGATAACAGATGCCGTAGCAATCAATTCATGGAGTGAATTGTATGTTTTGAGATAGTCTGTCTCTGACAAGCAAGCGCAGGTGATATAGGTGCGAACACAGGAAGCTTGCAGCCCCTCGCTGCCCGCAGACACAGAGCAGCCACACTGAGAGAGCGGCCTAAGCCGTAGGCGAAATGTGCTCATTCGCTTTGGTGCGACGTGGAACTATAAATAAGGCTGCCACTAGCGTGAGCGTTGCGTGAGCGTCGTGTAAAGTCGGAAAAGTCGGCTGCATGGGTGATTGCCAAGTTTGGGGAGCGTTTCGGAGTATGATCAGTGCAATGGAGACGCGGAAACTTCTTGTGGCCCAGTGTTTTGCAGTTGGACGACAAGAGTGGTACACAGTAGCAAAGAGCGAGGCACTGAGATGGCATGAACAATGGAGTGCACAATGGGGCTCGAGATGTGCTTGTTATCTCAGGTGCTGTGTGATTGTCGACAAGGAGTGAAATGGACCAATTTGTGACCGCCCTTTCAATTTAAGACGTTAAAAACAGACGGAATTTGCATTCGTAATACCAGAGCATCGAAACTACTTGGAACTCTTGTGTATATGAACGTGTCCGCGCCTTTGTACTCTGGTACCTTCGCTGCTACAAACCAACCAACCATCGTGTCCGTGCACATCAGAGTCGCAAAGAATGGAGAATAGGCAGGCTTTGTCGTGTGTGCAGCCGTAGCTCAGTTGGCAGATCGTTCGCTTAGTGTGTGAAAGGTCTCGGGTTCAAGCCCCGGCGCCTCCATGTTTTGTGGTCAGTGCATGGTAAGTGCTGGTCGCGGCGAACCTAAAGGCACGCAAGAAGTTGCAAAACCAGCGTCACAGACTGATATGATGTGTACTGACATAAGGAGAGCAAGATGTAAGTGTGGGGACCGGCTGTTATCGAGGTGTCATCGAGTGCAGATCTGTCTAAGGTATCAAGGCTTAACGTCATTGAAGTCTAGAGAGTGGACAACACGTTCGTCATACTCAGAGCGATGTCCGAACTCTATTTTCGACGTTATGCGTGCCACTTTCATTGTGGCCAACTACGATTCGATACAGAATGCACGAAACCTGAAAGACACCCTCACTGATACATAGAGAGTAGGATTTGTCTGCGGAATAATGGGAGTGCAAGGGTCTGTGACGTTGATATGGCTGTATGTAGCACTATTAGTCACCGGGGGGGTGGGCGTAGCTCAGGTGGTAGAGCGCTCGGTTGGCGTGCGAGAGGTACTGGCATCGATACCCAGCGCCTCCAGAATTTTTAACACACCTACATTCGCACCTTGCCATGCAAGTGGAATAATTCACAACTAGCAGAGGTGTCTAGGCAGATACAAGCGAACGATTAGCATCCACAATTGGCAAGCGTGCTTTTATTCGTGCGCAGGAAGCACCCTCCTCCCACACCTACACTTAATTTAGAAACAGTACAAGTGTTCCCATAATATTCTCAAGCCTACGTCGGAAAGATATGCCTTTTGCCGAGTTCACGTAAATCCCACTGCACGTTCCCATTCTTTGTGTGCAGTCGGCTGCTACTGGTGTTGCTGGTTGTGACTGCTGATAACAGATGCCGTAGCAATCAATTCATGGAGTGAATTGTATGTTTTGAGATAGTCTGTCTCTGACAAGCAAGCGCAGGTGATATAGGTGCGAACACAGGAAGCTTGCAGCCCCTCGCTGCCTGCAGACACAGAGCAGCCACACTGAGAGAGGGGCCTAAGCCGTAGGCGAAATGTGCTCATTCGCTTTGGTGCGACGTGGAACTATAAATAAGGCTGCCACTAGCGTGAGCGTTGCGTGAGCGTCGTGTAAAGTCGGAAAAGTCGGCTGCATGGGTGATTGCCAAGTTTGGGGAGCGTTTCGGAGTATGATCAGTGCAATGGAGACGCGGAAACTTGTTGTGGCCCAGTGTTTTGCAGTTGGACGACAAGAGTGGTACACAGTAGCAAAGAGCGAGGCACTGAGATGGCATGAACAATGGAGTGCACAATGGGGCTCGAGATGTGCTTGTTATCTCAGGTGCTGTGTGATTGTCGACAAGGAGTGAAATGGACCAATTTGTGACCGCCCTTTCAATTTAAGACGTTAAAAACAGACGGAATTTGCATTCGTAATACCAGAGCATCGAAACTACTTGGAACTCTTGTGTATATGAACGTGTCCGCGCCTTTGTACTCTGGTACCTTCGCCGCTACAAACCAACCAACCATCGTGTCCGTGCACATCAGAGTCGCAAAGAATGGAGAATAGGCAGGCTTTGTCGTGTGTGCAGCCGTAGCTCAGTTGGCAGATCGTTCGCTTAGTGTGTGAAAGGTCTCGGGTTCAAGCCCCGGCGCCTACATGTTTTGTGGTCAGTGCATGGTAAGTGCTGGTCGCGGCGAACCTAAAGGCACGCAAGAAGTTGCAAAACCAGCGTCACAGACTGATATGATGTGTACTGACATAAGGAGAGCAAGATGTAAGTGTGGGGACCGGCTGTTATCGAGGTGTCATCGAGTGCAGATCTGTCTAAGGTATCAAGGCTTAACGTCATTGAAGTCTAGAGAGTGGACAACACGTTCGTCATACTCAGAGCGATGTCCGAACTCTATTTTCGACGTTATGCGTGCCACTTTCATTGTGGCCAACTACGATTCGATACAGAATGCACGAAACCTGAAAGACACCCTCACTGATACATAGAGAGTAGGATTTGTCTGCGGAATAATGGGAGTGCAAGGGTCTGTGACGTTGATATGGCTGTATGTAGCACTATTAGTCACCGGGGGGGTGGGCGTAGCTCAGGTGGTAGAGCGCTCGGTTGGCGTGCGAGAGGTACTGGGATCGATACCCAGCGCCTCCAGAATTTTTAACACACCTACATTTGCACCTTGCCATGCAAGTGGAATAATTCACAACTAGCAGAGGTGTCTAGGCAGATACAAGCGAACGATTAGCATCCACAATTGGCAAGCATGCTTTTATTCGTGCGCAGGAAGCACCCTCCTCCCACACCTACACTTAATTTAGAAACAGTACAAGTGTTCCCATAATATTCTCAAGCCTACGTCGGAAAGATATGCCTTTTGCCGAGTTCACGTAAATCCCACTGCACGTTCCCATTCTTTGCGTGCAGTCGGCTGCTACTGGTGTTGCTGGTTGTGACTGCTGATAACAGATGCCGTAGCAATCAATTCATGGAGTGAATTGTATGTTTTGAGATAGTCTGTCTCTGACAAGCAAGCGCAGGTGATATAGGTGCGAACACAGGAAGCTTGCAGCCCCTCGCTGCCTGCAGACACAGAGCAGCCACACTGAGAGAGCGGCCGAAGCCGAAGGCGAAATGTGCTCATTCGCTTTGGTGCGACGTGGAACTATAAATAAGGCTGCCACTAGCGTGAGCGTCGTGTAAAGTCGGAAAAGTCGGCTGCATGGGTGATTGCCAAGTTTGGGGAGCGTTTCGGAGTATGATCAGTGCAATGGAGACGCGGAAACTTGTTGTGGCCCAGTGTTTTGCAGTTGGACGACAAGAGTGGTACACAGTAGCAAAGAGCGAGGCACTGAGATGGCATGAACAATGGAGTGCACAATGGGGCTCGAGATGTGCTTGTTATCTCAGGTGCTGTGTGATTGTCGACAAGGAGTGAAATGGACCAATTTGTGACCGCCCTTTCAATTTAAGACGTTAAAAACAGACGGAATTTGCATTCGTAATACCAGAGCATCGAAACTACTTGGAACTCTTGTGTATATGAACGTGTCCGCGCCTTTGTACTCTGGTACCTTCGCTGCTACAAACCAACCAACCATCGTCTCCGTGCACATCAGAGTCGCAAAGAATGGAGAATAGGCAGGCTTTGTCGTGTGTGCAGCCGTAGCTCAGTTGGCAGATCGTTCGCTTAGTGTGTGAAAGGTCTCGGGTTCAAGCCCCGGCGCCTACATGTTTTGTGGTCAGTGCATGGTAAGTGCTGGTCGCGGCGAACCTAAAGGCACGCAAGAAGTTGCAAAACCAGCGTCACAGACTGATATGATGTGTACTGACATAAGGAGAGCAAGATGTAAGTGTGGGGACCGGCTGTTATCGAGGTGTCATCGAGTGCAGATCTGTCTAAGGTATCAAGGCTTAACGTCATTGAAGTCTAGAGAGTGGACAACACGTTCGTCATACTCAGAGCGATGTCCGAACTCTATTTTCGACGTTATGCGTGCCACTTTCATTGTGGCCAACTACGATTCGATACAGAATGCACGAAACCTGAAAGACACCCTCACTGATACATAGAGAGTAGGATTTGTCTGCGGAATAATGGGAGTGCAAGGGTCTGTGACGTTGATATGGCTGTATGTAGCACTATTAGTCACCGGGGGGGTGGGCGTAGCTCAGGTGGTAGAGCGCTCGGTTGGCGTGCGAGAGGTACTGGGATCGATACCCAGCGCCTCCAGAATTTTTAACACACCTACATTTGCACCTTGCCATGCAAGTGGAATAATTCACAACTAGCAGAGGTGTCTAGGCAGATACAAGCGAACGATTAGCATCCACAATTGGCAAGCATGCTTTTATTCGTGCGCAGGAAGCACCCTCCTCCCACACCTACACTTAATTTAGAAACAGTACAAGTGTTCCCATAATATTCTCAAGCCTACGTCGGAAAGATATGCCTTTTGCCGAGTTCACGTAAATCCCACTGCACGTTCCCATTCTTTGCGTGCAGTCGGCTGCTACTGGTGTTGCTGGTTGTGACTGCTGATAACAGATGCCGTAGCAATCAATTCATGGAGTGAATTGTATGTTTTGAGATAGTCTGTCTCTGACAAGCAAGCGCAGGTGATATAGGTGCGAACACAGGAAGCTTGCAGCCCCTCGCTGCCTGCAGACACAGAGCAGCCACACTGAGAGAGCGGCCGAAGCCGAAGGCGAAATGTGCTCATTCGCTTTGGTGCGACGTGGAACTATAAATAAGGCTGCCACTAGCGTGAGCGTCGTGTAAAGTCGGAAAAGTCGGCTGCATGGGTGATTGCCAAGTTTGGGGAGCGTTTCGGAGTATGATCAGTGCAATGGAGACGCGGAAACTTGTTGTGGCCCAGTGTTTTGCAGTTGGACGACAAGAGTGGTACACAGTAGCAAAGAGCGAGGCACTGAGATGGCATGAACAATGGAGTGCACAATGGGGCTCGAGATGTGCTTGTTATCTCAGGTGCTGTGTGATTGTCGACAAGGAGTGAAATGGACCAATTTGTGACCGCCCTTTCAATTTAAGACGTTAAAAACAGACGGAATTTGCATTCGTAATACCAGAGCATCGAAACTACTTGGAACTCTTGTGTATATGAACGTGTCCGCGCCTTTGTACTCTGGTACCTTCGCTGCTACAAACCAACCAACCATCGTCTCCGTGCACATCAGAGTCGCAAAGAATGGAGAATAGGCAGGCTTTGTCGTGTGTGCAGCCGTAGCTCAGTTGGCAGATCGTTCGCTTAGTGTGTGAAAGGTCTCGGGTTCAAGCCCCGGCGCCTACATGTTTTGTGGTCAGTGCATGGTAAGTGCTGGTCGCGGCGAACCTAAAGGCACGCAAGAAGTTGCAAAACCAGCGTCACAGACTGATATGATGTGTACTGACATAAGGAGAGCAAGATGTAAGTGTGGGGACCGGCTGTTATCGAGGTGTCATCGAGTGCAGATCTGTCTAAGGTATCAAGGCTTAACGTCATTGAAGTCTAGAGAGTGGACAACACGTTCGTCATACTCAGAGCGATGTCCGAACTCTATTTTCGACGTTATGCGTGCCACTTTCATTGTGGCCAACTACGATTCGATACAGAATGCACGAAACCTGAAAGACACCCTCACTGATACATAGAGAGTAGGATTTGTCTGCGGAATAATGGGAGTGCAAGGGTCTGTGACGTTGATATGGCTGTATGTAGCACTATTAGTCACCGGGGGGGTGGGCGTAGCTCAGGTGGTAGAGCGCTCGGTTGGCGTGCGAGAGGTACTGGGATCGATACCCAGCGCCTCCAGAATTTTTAACACACCTACATTCGCACCTTGCCATGCAAGTGGAATAATTCACAACTAGCAGAGGTGTCTAGGCAGATACAAGCGAACGATTAGCATCCACAATTGGCAAGCGTGCTTTTATTCGTGCGCAGGAAGCACCCTCCTCCCACACCTACACTTAATTTAGAAACAGTACAAGTGTTCCCATAATATTCTCAAGCCTACGTCGGAAAGATATGCCTTTTGCCGAGTTCACGTAAATCCCACTGCACGTTCCCATTCTTTGCGTGCAGTCGGCTGCTACTGGTGTTGCTGGTTGTGACTGCTGATAACAGATGCCGTAGCAATCAATTCATGGAGTGAATTGTATGTTTTGAGATAGTCTGTCTCTGACAAGCAAGCGCAGGTGATATAGGTGCGAACACAGGAAGCTTGCAGCCCCTCGCTGCCTGCAGACACAGAGCAGCCACACTGAGAGAGCGGCCTAAGCCGTAGGCGAAATGTGCTCATTCGCTTTGGTGCGACGTGGAACTATAAATAAGGCTGCCACTAGCGTGAGCGTTGCGTGAGCGTCGGAAAAGTCGGCTGCATGGGTGATTGCCAAGTTTGGGGAGCGTTTCGGAGTATGATCAGTGCAATGGAGACGCGGAAACTTGTTGTGGCCCAGTGTTTTGCAGTTGGACGACAAGAGTGGTACACAGTAGCAAAGAGCGAGGCACTGAGATGGCATGAACAATGGAGTGCACAATGGGGCTCGAGATGTGCTTGTTATCTCAGGTGCTGTGTGATTGTCGACAAGGAGTGAAATGGACCAATTTGTGACCGCCCTTTCAATTTAAGACGTTAAAAACAGACGCAATTTGCATTCGTAATACCAGAGCATCGAAACTACTTGGAACTCTTGTGTATATGAACGTGTCCGCGCCTTTGTACTCTGGTACCTTCGCCGCTACAAACCAACCAACCATCGTGTCCGTGCACATCAGAGTCGCAAAGAATGGAGAATAGGCAGGCTTTGTCGTGTGTGCAGCCGTAGCTCAGTTGGCAGATCGTTCGCTTAGTGTGTGAAAGGTCTCGGGTTCAAGCCCCGGCGCCTACATGTTTTGTGGTCAGTGCATGGTAAGTGCTGGTCGCGGCGAACCTAAAGGCACGCAAGAAGTTGCAAAACCAGCGTCACAGACTGATATGATGTGTACTGACATAAGGAGAGCAAGATGTAAGTGTGGGGACCGGCTGTTATCGAGGTGTCATCGAGTGCAGATCTGTCTAAGGTATCAAGGCTTAACGTCATTGAAGTCTAGAGAGTGGACAACACGTTCGTCATACTCAGAGCGATGTCCGAACTCTATTTTCGACGTTATGCGTGCCACTTTCATTGTGGCCAACTACGATTCGATACAGAATGCACGAAACCTGAAAGACACCCTCACTGATACATAGAGAGTAGGATTTGTCTGCGGAATAATGGGAGTGCAAGGGTCTGTGACGTTGATATGGCTGTATGTAGCACTATTAGTCACCGGGGGGGGGGGGGTGGGCGTAGCTCAAGTGGTAGAGCGCTCGGTTGGCGTGCGAGAGGTGCTGGGATCGATACCCAGCGCCTCCAGAATTTTTAACACACCTACATTCGCACCTTGCCATGCAAGTGGAATAATTCACAACTAGCAGAGGTGTCTAGGCAGATACAAGCGAACGATTAGCATCCACAATTGGCAAGCGTGCTTTTATTCGTGCGCAGGAAGCACCCTCCTCCCACACCTACACTTAATTTAGAAACAGTACAAGTGTTCCCATAATATTCTCAAGCCTACGACGGAAAGATATGCCTTTTGCCGAGTTCACGTAAATCCCACTGCACGTTCCCATTCTTTGCGTGCAGTCGGCTGCTACTGGTGTTGCCGGTTGTGACTGCTGATAACAGATGCCGTAGCAATCAATTCATGGAGTGAATTGTATTTTTTGAGATAGTCTGTCACTGACAAGCAAGCGCAGGTGATATAGGTGCGAACACAGGAAGCTTGCAGCCCCTCGCTGCCTGCAGACACAGAGCAGCCACACTGAGAGAGCGGCCTAAGCCGTAGGCGAAATGTGCTCATTCGCTTTGGTGCGACGTGGAACTATAAATAAGGCTGCCACTAGCGTGAGCGTTGCGTGAGCGTCGTGTAAAGTCGGAAAAGTCGGCTGCATGGGTGATTGCCAAGTTTGGGGAGCGTTTCGGAGTATGATCAGTGCAATGGAGACGCGGAAACTTGTTGTGGCCCAGTGTTTTGCAGTTGGACGACAAGAGTGGTACACAGTAGCAAAGAGCGAGGCACTGAGATGGCATGAACAATGGAGTGCACAATGGGGCTCGAGATGTGCTTGTTATCTCAGGTGCTGTGTGATTGTCGACAAGGAGTGAAATGGACCAATTTGTGACCGCCCTTTCAATTTAAGACGTTAAAAACAGACGCAATTTGCATTCATAATACCAGAGCATCGAAACTACTTGGAACTCTTGTGTATATGAACGTGTCCGCGCCTTTGTACTCTGGTACCTTCGCCGCTACAAACCAACCAACCATCGTGTCCGTGCACATCAGAGTCGCAAAGAATGGAGAATAGGCAGGCTTTGTCGTGTGTGCAGCCGTAGCTCAGTTGGCAGATCGTTCGCTTAGTGTGTGAAAGGTCTCGGGTTCAAGCCCCGGCGCCTACATGTTTTGTGGTCAGTGCATGGTAAGTGCTGGTCGCGGCGAACCTAAAGGCACGCAAGAAGTTGCAAAACCAGCGTCACAGACTGATATGATGTGTACTGACATAAGGAGAGCAAGATGTAAGTGTGGGGACCGGCTGTTATCGAGGTGTCATCGAGTGCAGATCTGTCTAAGGTATCAAGGCTTAACGTCATTGAAGTCTAGAGAGTGGACAACACGTTCGTCATACTCAGAGCGATGTCCGAACTCTATTTTCGACGTTATGCGTGCCACTTTCATTGTGGCCAACTACGATTCGATACAGAATGCACGAAACCTGAAAGACACCCTCACTGATACATAGAGAGTAGGATTTGTCTGCGGAATAATGGGAGTGCAAGGGTCTGTGACGTTGATATGGCTGTATGTAGCACTATTAGTCACCGGGGGGGTGGGCGTAGCTCAGGTGGTAGAGCGCTCGGTTGGCGTGCGAGAGGTACTGGGATCGATACCCAGCGCCTCCAGAATTTTTAACACACCTACATTCGCACCTTGCCATGCAAGTGGAATAATTCACAACTAGCAGAGGTGTCTAGGCAGATACAAGCGAACGATTAGCATCCACAATTGGCAAGCGTGCTTTTATTCGTGCGCAGGAAGCACCCTCCTCCCACACCTACACTTAATTTAGAAACAGTACAAGTGTTCCCATAATATTCTCAAGCCTACGTCGGAAAGATATGCCTTTTGCCGAGTTCACGTAAATCCCACTGCACGTTCCCATTCTTTGCGTGCAGTCGGCTGCTACTGGTGTTGCTGGTTGTGACTGCTGATAACAGATGCCGTAGCAATCAATTCATGGAGTGAATTGTATGTTTTGAGATAGTCTGTCTCTGACAAGCAAGCGCAGGTGATATAGGTGCGAACACAGGAAGCTTGCAGCCCCTCGCTGCCTGCAGACACAGAGCAGCCACACTGAGAGAGCGGCCTAAGCCGTAGGCGAAATGTGCTCATTCGCTTTGGTGCGACGTGGAACTATAAATAAGGCTGCCACTAGCGTGAGCGTTGCGTGAGCGTCGGAAAAGTCGGCTGCATGGGTGATTGCCAAGTTTGGGGAGCGTTTCGGAGTATGATCAGTGCAATGGAGACGCGGAAACTTGTTGTGGCCCAGTGTTTTGCAGTTGGACGACAAGAGTGGTACACAGTAGCAAAGAGCGAGGCACTGAGATGGCATGAACAATGGAGTGCACAATGGGGCTCGAGATGTGCTTGTTATCTCAGGTGCTGTGTGATTGTCGACAAGGAGTGAAATGGACCAATTTGTGACCGCCCTTTCAATTTAAGACGTTAAAAACAGACGCAATTTGCATTCGTAATACCAGAGCATCGAAACTACTTGGAACTCTTGTGTATATGAACGTGTCCGCGCCTTTGTACTCTGGTACCTTCGCCGCTACAAACCAACCAACCATCGTGTCCGTGCACATCAGAGTCGCAAAGAATGGAGAATAGGCAGGCTTTGTCGTGTGTGCAGCCGTAGCTCAGTTGGCAGATCGTTCGCTTAGTGTGTGAAAGGTCTCGGGTTCAAGCCCCGGCGCCTACATGTTTTGTGGTCAGTGCATGGTAAGTGCTGGTCGCGGCGAACCTAAAGGCACGCAAGAAGTTGCAAAACCAGCGTCACAGACTGATATGATGTGTACTGACATAAGGAGAGCAAGATGTAAGTGTGGGGACCGGCTGTTATCGAGGTGTCATCGAGTGCAGATCTGTCTAAGGTATCAAGGCTTAACGTCATTGAAGTCTAGAGAGTGGACAACACGTTCGTCATACTCAGAGCGATGTCCGAACTCTATTTTCGACGTTATGCGTGCCACTTTCATTGTGGCCAACTACGATTCGATACAGAATGCACGAAACCTGAAAGACACCCTCACTGATACATAGAGAGTAGGATTTGTCTGCGGAATAATGGGAGTGCAAGGGTCTGTGACGTTGATATGGCTGTATGTAGCACTATTAGTCACCGGGGGGGGGGGGGGGGGTGGGCGTAGCTCAAGTGGTAGAGCGCTCGGTTGGCGTGCGAGAGGTGCTGGGATCGATACCCAGCGCCTCCAGAATTTTTAACACACCTACATTCGCACCTTGCCATGCAAGTGGAATAATTCACAACTAGCAGAGGTGTCTAGGCAGATACAAGCGAACGATTAGCATCCACAATTGGCAAGCGTGCTTTTATTCGTGCGCAGGAAGCACCCTCCTCCCACACCTACACTTAATTTAGAAACAGTACAAGTGTTCCCATAATATTCTCAAGCCTACGACGGAAAGATATGCCTTTTGCCGAGTTCACGTAAATCCCACTGCACGTTCCCATTCTTTGCGTGCAGTCGGCTGCTACTGGTGTTGCCGGTTGTGACTGCTGATAACAGATGCCGTAGCAATCAATTCATGGAGTGAATTGTATTTTTTGAGATAGTCTGTCACTGACAAGCAAGCGCAGGTGATATAGGTGCGAACACAGGAAGCTTGCAGCCCCTCGCTGCCTGCAGACACAGAGCAGCCACACTGAGAGAGCGGCCTAAGCCGTAGGCGAAATG